>NW_008693278.1:0-52654 GCF_000695815.1 Acanthisitta chloris | reverse complement strand
AGAGAAGCCGTTGCTGCCGTGGCAGCTGCTGTGGCAATGGGGAGAGCCTGGGAGTCGTGGGGGGTCCCTCTGAGCGAGACAGGGCCTATATCTCATTGTTCCCATGCAGGAGCGATCAATAGAGATGTAATTACCACTGCTGCTATTTGGCATAGCTAAAAAGGGTAGCGCAGCTTTGTGCCGGTTCTCCCATTGAGGATGCAGCTCTGCAAAACTACTCCTTTTATCCTTCTTTACATATTTATTACAACTCTTTAGACTGATCCATGCAAACTAAAGGAAAGCGACCAATGGAAAGAGGCTGGCTTGTGCCAGCAATCCCCAGACTGTCAAGCGATCACTGAAGATTGGACAGGTCCTGATGAAATAAATGTTGGCTGCTGACTCTTCCAATTTTGCAACACTCCTCTGTGTCACTGGAGCAGCCTTGTCCAAGATTGAGATATTTGCAAACTGTCATCTTTCATAAATATCTGCCTTGAGTGACACTTTGCCCCCCTCCATTTCCCTTTGAAATGTACCTAGCTGGCACGGAGCCTGCGGGATTTCATTGCTTGTGATAGGTGATTAGCAAAGAGATGATTTCCTCCTCCCTCCCCCTCCTCCCCTCTGCCAAAGGGCTGAGTGACAGGTCCAAAAGGCGAAAGGCAGACTGGGGAAGCAAATCTGCCAGAGGCAGAAGTGATGACACTCCGAAAACACTTCATTCATCTTGCCAAATTACAGGCTGGGCTGGGGACTGATGGGGACTGGAGGAGGGAGGGGGGAATAATCTCTTGCGTTGCCTTGCATAGTCTGCTCAAAAACATTGCAAAGCAGCTCCTGAAGCTTGCAGGCTGCACCCCAAACCCCTTTGGTTTCTGCTCTGTAATGCTAACAGGCGAGCTGCTACCTGGCTCGCGTTAGGAGCTTTGTGACGAAGCGTATTAACTGTCTTAGTCATGGATGTCAGATCCCTTCAGCTCCCACAGGCTTCCTGCCTCCACGTCAATAATGGGGGCTGAGAGGGAGTTTCAAAAGCAAAATGAAGTAGGAAGTGTCTAGCCCTCCCAGATAGTGGAGCTGCTTCTACCTGCAGAGTGTGCCTTCCCCTAATTTATCCGGTAGGGAACTGCTTCAAGGGTAAACCAGTTATTTGTGGTTGAGCTACCTGTGCCTGCTTTGGGAAGGCTCCAGCCTCTGAGAGGGTAATTTGGGAATGAGCACAGGTGTGAGACAGTGATTATGCTGGTTGTCTGTGAGCTGTGATGTCTTCTGAATAGCAGCAAACACAAAGTTCTGCACAAAACTCCTTTTTTTTATTTTTTTTGGTGGGGGGGTGGGAAGCATACAGGTTTGGAGTGCAAAATCCATTGAACTGTTGATTACTTTTTTTCTCCAAGAAACATTATCTGAAAAACTGCACGATTGGGAGTTTTTAATTTAGGGATTTTTGTTTTTAAATTTCTAGGTTTGAAGAGGAAATCTGTCTCAAATGTAATTATTTTTCTTTTCATTTATGTTTAACGGTTTGACATTGAAATGTTTCAGACTTGCCAATTAACTATTTCAACCTGAAGTATTTTGCCTGAATTCTCAGCATGCTCCAAGTCTACTCTATTTACATTTTCAGACTTGACAATTCTTTGTAATAATGAGATTACTAAAAAAGGAAATTGTCTGTTTTGTTCCTGCCTTTGCCCATGGCCAGTGTAAGCATCGATGTATCATTGAATCTTAAATTCACTCTTACAAGTGGAAAGCAAATCAGTTATTTCAGGTAGTGAAATTGAAAATCTCTCCTTTCTGTCATCCTGAAGTACTTCAAGAGACACACAAACTGCTCCTGAAGAATGACAGAGAATGATTTTATTTTTAATAACACATGAGTTTTTTGTTACATTTCAAAGGCAGAACACCAGATTCTGCTCTCTCCTACACTAGTCTAAGGCCTACTGTGCACTCAAACACAGTCTTAATGCTAATGTAAAAACTTATTTGAATTTTGTTATATCAGGACTTAAATCTCAAATAGATGCTGATGTCACTTTTCATTTTCACTTGTGTAAATGAAGTCTTGGCTGGCTTTCTGTAGCATCATCTCCTGACAGTATCTCTAAGCATATACTGAAAATGGAGACTAGGGCATAATAAAGTGAATTTCTAATGACAAAAATAGACTTCTTATGCAGGACAGAGTCAAATGTCTACTCTAGACAGGAGAAATATCATCTAAAATGAACTTAGCTAATCATCTCAGAATCAAAAAGTCAAGTATGGAAATGAAGAACTGCACTGTCTATCCTGGAGCTGTTTGATACAAGCATGTTTACTAGGTATTAATTTTCTAACTTGTAGCCATGCAGATTTTAAACAACATTTCTAGGCTGAAAGTTCTACTAAGAAGAAGTAATTCTGGAGATCATAAAAATATTCTAACAGTTGAATCCAAACATAATATGGTTCCCTTTATCCAATTGTGCAAAATATATGCACAATTGGAACTCAAAATCTGCATGTTCCCAAATGCTTGGTGTCCTATATCTGAGTACTCAATATTGTCAGCTGGAACAAAATTATTATTAGATTTTTTCCCTTATTACATGACTCTTTGCTTCTAAATTAGAAGTGCTGGAAAATGACCATTTTTTGGTATTGGAACCAGGGAGAACCATCAAACATGAAAATAAAGCATAGGAAGGATCAAAGTCAGCCAACCTTTTCTGGTATGTTTTAGTACTAAAAATTGTGCAAAAAAACCCTGATGCCATTTATTTTGAGAAGTTGTTTTCTGTCATCACTCAGCAATTTACAACTTCAAATAGCTAATTGAGTATCACGTACATGTGAGGTTGGCTGGCATAACAATTTAACATCCATCCCCCCAGTTCAGACTGAGAAACCTGGTCAGAGAAATGAAAATGAACTTCTCAAGGACAAACTCTAAGTTTGTGATAGAACAAAGATTAGAATTTGGAGGCTCTTTGTTTCCCTTGAACTATTTCACCACTTTATCCATGTTTGCACACACCCAGAGATGTTGTCACACACACGCATACTCCACAGAAAAAAAACAGAAACAGAGGAAGGGAGAGTATGTATAGACAAATCTGCATGTCAGCACATGGACAAATAACCCAGTTCTGCATCTAAAGAGTAGTTCAGGTGAAGTTGAAACATCTCCATCTGTAATTGCAATTAAAAGTAAAAATCCTTCTTGACTGTCCCTGTAGCTTAATTATTTCCCCTGCAAAATTAGAATAAAAAAGGAGCAAAGGGATTCCTCATCCACAGTGATTTAATGTGTTGGAGCCTTTCTCTTGGTGGTAGGAGCTGTGATATACAGCTCTGAGTGCAGTTCAGGTGACTGGTGCCTGTCAGCAGAAGAGCAGTTAAGGTTGTTGCTTACACCTCGGAGATGTCTCCCTAGGAGCTATGGATGAGGCTCCTGGTCTGTAGAGAGGATTCATGCACATGTGTAAGATTTCCCAGTGGTCATTTCCAAGGGTCTCTTAGTCATATCCTGACTTTAGATGGCTCTGCATTAAGGCAGTAAGGTGTCTAAAGATTTTAGTGGAGGTAGCCATCTAATTTCTGGAGAGAAAGGATAAAGTTAGAAGAAAGTGATAAATGTTACATATGTGAGCATGAGATGTGTAACCCATCTGGCCACCTACAAACACATGTGTTGTACCCATGACAAGTTAATTGTGCATTAATCAGGATATAATCTCACACTGCTAATGCAAGTCATGATGTAATTTTACCTTTACTACTTATACAACTATGGCCATTATTATACTGTAATAAATCGTATCACTTCAGACTGATAAATGACACTAGTTAGTGTCTCTCCACCTAATTTGTTATTTCACATGGTGATGTACCATTACAGTGATTTGGTTTTTACCTGGGGAAGCTGCCTTATAATTAGTTGTCTTTATGTCTTCATTAGACTTTTCCAGAACACTTGCAGCAGAAGAAAAAAAATTGTATTTGTTTTTATTAAAAATAAAAAGGGGAAGATTTTCCCAGGGACAGTGGTTTGCTTTTTTTTATGATACTAATTCCTTTCCAGTAAGCCCAGCTCTGAGCAGAAACAGAGAGGCTTCAAGCTACAGTAACTAAAATTGCTGACTTGGAATTTAACACACAATCAGTCACATTTGGCCTTCACTCGTGCTTGATGCAAGAATAAATAATTGCATATCCACATCACTCCCACAAGATGTACATAGGCCTACTTGTTCAGTGGCAAACAATATAGCTGTGGCTAAAAAGGAAAATGTATGTGTTGGAACTACACAATCACATTTTTCCTGCCTTTTGAGGCTCATCTCTTCGCCTGTACTCCTATGCATCTAACCCTCATGCCTTAAGGCTTTTAAAAGTTCTGGATGTTTGTGTTGTGTTTTTTCTTCTTAGAACAATTATTTTTTTTTTGGTGATAAGTAGGAAAATGGAAAGAGGGAACACAGATCTAGAATGAGTTATATTTTAATGTTTTCCATTAAGCAGCAGCTGCTGTTGCCAAGTTGTCATCTTTGTTGCTAGGGTGATTTTGTGCTCATGCCAGAGTGGGACTGGTTGGTTCAGTGAGTCCACCGTCCTGCCTGGGAATGTCACTGTGTCAGTGAACTTCTGGATGAGCAAACTCCTTCCTCCTACTTCAGTGTGAATTGGGCTGCAAGAGCATAACTCCTTGCTAAGGCCATTCAGCACTGCTATTCCACACCATCATAGTCTTGTCTTCTCTCCCTCCATGAAGTGAAACATATGAAATGTTTCGTTTTGATATTTTCAAAATGTCAAACATCCTGATTTTTAATTTCCCAAGATACTTTAAATTTCACATACAATTCTCAGCCTTATCCTCAAAGGATACACCAGATAACCTAAGGAAGATATTAAATATTTCAAGCAGTGCCAGCAAACTCAGCCAACAAACCAAACCCAATAATCAAGTGTCTGCACAATGCTAGCCAGAGACTTCAGTGAAACTTCTTCTCCTTCTAAATATTGTGCAAGTGTTAAAGAGCTTGGTTGAACTTTATGGAAGACAATCAAGTTGCTTTGCCCAGGAAAGTGTTTACACTCCAATCACAGAAACTAGGGGCTATTTTCTTTCTATTAAACTCAGTGGAGCACATATCACCTTCCAAAGTACAACATTTTTCCAGTCTATGAGGTAAGACTCCAAGACAGTGAGAGATACTTTTCCTTGGATAGGGCACTGTGCTCAATGTATGGTTTCTGAATGTATAATGAATGCAATAAGAAAGGTAAAATATTCTCCATTCTTTAATATACTGGTAAGAAAACCTTATCGGTTTACTAGTGAATCACAAATGGCAACAGGTCAGATCAAATTTCTCGTGTGGCATAAAGATCATAAATGCAGTTCCCAGGGCTGCCTCAACTTTAATAAAATGAAGTCATCCATGTGTTGCTTTGTATTAATATTGCAACTAGGTTTAAGCATATATGAGCCATGATTTTTCCTCAAGTGTTAAATCAAATTGAATCACAGGTTTTTATGAGTGATAAAATGATAATAGACCAGATCTGGTCAGCTAGGATAATAACTTGATTCAGTACTTTGGATGTAAGTGTTTAAGGTTTCCACAATAAAACTGTAATGTTATACCCTAAAGTGTGTTAATAACATTAAGTGATGTAACAGTGAAAGCGAACTGACAGAATGTAATACCCATAGGGCCGTCATAATAGAAATAATTTATAATGTAACAGCAATAAAATCTTTAATGTTATCTCAATCCAGTCCTGTCCCCATGTCTGGGGTTTCAGATTACACATGATTTTTTTTTCTATGCATTTAAGTGTTAACTTAAAATAATTAAGAAAATGGTTTTCAAAGTGGAAGAGCCTTTCGAAGTTGCTGACCTGATAATAATATTATTAACTCTTTCCTTCCTACCAAATTCCCATGTGGCTGATATAAAAAAGGAGGTACATCTTTTTTGCTTCTCTTTTTTTTTTTTTCCCTTTAAAAGCAACTCATAGCAATCAAGGGTAGGGCTGCCTCATTCTCACCATTCTCACACCTAAACACAAACACAAACTATGTTGTAAAAGGGTTTGAACAAACACCCAGTAAATGTCATCACACTACAAACATGTAATGTTCACATATGAGGCTACCTGCAAGAGAAAGCAGAAGGCAATGGGGTGTCTTCCACCCTCATCATGGCAAACCAAAACTTGGCATAGAAGATCCTGTTTGGGTATTAGCAAATGTCCTTACTGGCAAAGTACTGGGATAAATTCCCCAAAGTGCCCATGGGATCTTCTACACTCAGATCTTGAAGAATAGAAATGATCAAACATCTCTAAGGTGTAGACATAATGTATTTTATCTAAACTATTCTGAGAGAGCTAGATCAGAGAATCTCGTGTACGTGACATAAAATCATTCCCTCCATCTCAAGCAGCTTAAATATCTTCCTTGGAATCTCAGTACAGACTGTTTAGCACCTCTTAAGACAGTGAGCTTCAGGACAAAAAGATGGTTTTTTTGTTCATTATTCTCTTCAAATATTTGAAAAGAACTAACTGGACAGACATGTGCACATATGTTACAAAATGTGTGTGGAAACATACCATTTAGAAGTAAACTGGAATCAAGCTTTAATACTTATACCAAGACTTATTTGCTTCATGGTAAGGTATAGTTTTATTCCTTCTTCCTGACCAAACTGCCTGCTAATAATATTGACTGTTGTAGGCAGGAATACTGAGGGCTTTCTGTAATGTATGCCATGCCTCAAAGGAGCCAAACCAGAATAAATTCAGCATCTGAACTCTCTTGCAAACCCATCCAACCCAGTACTAATAACCTGTGTCGTTAGAAAATACTCCAGCATCAGACATACAAGATAGTTATTGTGCAATTAAGAGAAATCCTCTGACTCTCAGGTTCTCTCTGGACTCACCAGGGAATGCAGAAAAAAATAACTGGAACTGAACAAAGAAGCAGCTTATCATCTTGAAATATGCTGGGTTAATCGTCCCTTTAAAAGCAAATGTATTAGGAAAACAGTAGATCTTTAGCCCTCTGTGACATAATTACACAGACTTCTGATTAAACAGAGGCACTCATTAAGTAAAACATTTTATTTTAGTTTCTTGTTGGTTGTTGGTATTATTGGGCTTCCTGCCCAATTCCAGCCAGGCTACCATATGAACAGTGAAAACAGCCAACATTGTTAATACAATAACAACAACAACACTTGGCACTTCCATCATTCCCTTGATCTCAACATCTTAAAGCAATTTACAGATATTACTTGGTTGCACCACGTGACAAAATGGTTGAGCAGGTAAGATTGATCACCCTTATTTTACAGATGGATAAAGCAGGGCAGAAAGGTATTCAGCTGGTTTTCCTTTACTGCTAGGAAGTTAGTGGTAAGATCCACAAGTCCTGAAAACACTTGGAATTACTGTTTCAGCAATGACTGAACTTTTTTCCTCCCTCCTTAATTGCTGTTGTCCTTTATTGGTTTTCTGTAGCAGATGAGGGCTAGTGCCATGAAAAATCCATCAGGGATGCCAATCATACTGATAAGGCAACTTTAAACATCATTTATTATTTGTAGTTTAAGAAATCCTAGTGCAATTTCTCTGCAAATAGCCTTGTGGTGGTTTATATGAAGCTGTAAGGACCTGTTTTTAGCCAGCTAAGATATAAAGTTTGCACTTGGGGATAAAGATGTAAGTAGTAGAGGAGGAAGGAAGTTTTAGTTCCTAGTTCACCGAATCCAGCTCTTCAAACATACATAGAGAGGCTTCTTTGCAGAGCTTTCAGTGATGAGAATGTAAGAACAACACTTTTATATGGAATCCAGGGGTACATTTATAAATGTGCAGCCTCTAAGTTGCCAACAGCACTTAGTCTCAAAAGGCTTCCCATCGTCCTGATCCACCTTTGGAAGAGATGCTCTTCCCCCAGTGGTTATGAAAGGGGCTCTGGCAGACTAGAATCCATATATAGATTATGTGGCCAAACTTCCAAAATGAGGCTCCCATCTGCAGATGTAGGTACATGTCTTCAGCCTGACAAAGGGTGAAACAGCTTTTGTCCTGCATCCGAAAACACCTCCTATGTTGAAAGCAGAGCTCACATTTGCTGCTCATGGTATTGCTTCAGGAGAAAAGTTTTGCAGAATATAGAGTTTCCCTTCACACAGAGAGGGTTTCACCCCTAAGCTTAATAAATATTTCTCAGTGATGTGCTGGATAGTAAGGAAACTCACTGGTCATTTGCCAGATTTCTGCCATGGCAAAATAATTCTTTACTCTTCAGCCTAAAAGAAAGAACTTCGATATCCAGGAATATGAAGGGTTAAACTCATCTTAGGCACTGAGTTTGGAAACAAAATCTCATGCAGTGTGTATAAATATAATCTGTATCCAGATTTCATCTGTGTGGATTGTAATTGGCACTGCTGTGAATTATCTGTTACTGATACACACCAACACCCCTTGATTTGTAAGCTCAGGTGCCCCTTCCTACCTACAAAAACAAAAACATAACACCTACATGTAAACCTAATGGAGCCAGTATTAGAACAAGCTTTTAGGTCTGAGTGTATGTATTACAAGAGTAACAGAGGTGGAAACCTGCTTGTCATTTATTCAGCTGGATATGAACGACTGGCTTCAAAAGAAACTCAGGAGTAAAAGATTAAAGGGAAGATGACCATGAACTCTCCTTTCCCGAAAGAAGTTCAAAGCTTCCTGATTTAGGTTCTTATCGCACTATAAAGAGGGGAGCAAGGAAGATAAAAATTTAAAAATAAATGATCTTTAAGAAATTATCCTCATCTGAGTGTCCTCCAATATGTCTGGTCCTCTAAGTGTTAAGTGAATTGTAACTAGATCCTAGGGAGACAGTTGCAACCTGGTTATCAGTGGCAGTAAATGGAAGATAATAGCCCCACTAGAGAGTTATGAAATGGCTTGTCTTTGAGCTGCCAAAGTGTTTAGGCTCTCTTTTATTATATTCACAGCAGTAATCCGATATGTCCTGACTTCTGTCATCTGTATGTAATGCTTATCAACTCTCTGCCAGTGATTCACCCCCTTGTCAGGGACAATTATTCCTCAAAGTGCTGAGGTTACGACTGAAGCAATATTATGATTGGAAAGAAAATATGAAAGGTGCAGCACATCACAGCAAGCAATCTTGAAGCTGACGTCAAAGTGAAGGAGAACATTGTTGATAAAAAAATAAGGCGTAACAGGAGTGTTGCACTGTTGCTCCCATAGCAGTCCTGAGCATTGCTAAGGTCACACATACCTATGACGATGATGATGGAAGTTTTTCCCATTATTTTATTGGAGCTATGTTTTCATACTTCCCTGGTTAGGTGTCTCTCTCCATTTCCATTGTAAGTCTCCACTTAAAGCCACTTAAAACTAAACAGGCAGACTGTGTTCTGTCCCTCTAACTTTGCAGATAGGAGTTCAGCCCAGGAAATTAATTTTTCTCCAGAGGATCATAAAATGCAAAGCATAATCTAAGGGACAGAGGGTCCAATTTGCAGTTTTCAAGTTGCCTGAAATTACAGTAGCACCTGTGGTAAAGTTCTGATCCAAGCATGTTCAGACCAACCTGTTTCATCACTCTCTTAGATGCCTCAGGCAAAACTGAAATAAGTTTTGTCACTCCTTGTATTGCTTATGGATTCATTAATTTGCAAGAGTGGAATAGATAATCTTGAGCAAGAAGACACTGGGAATGCTAAAGTCATTGTTCTGGCACCATGAGAATAGTGCTGAAGCACAGAAGGCAACCTGCACACCCAAGCAAAGCCTCAGGGCACCAGAAGCTCAAGGCCACTGTGAGAGGGTGAATGGCTGTAGCACTTCTTTGTCTCCTCTCGTAGCACGGAGAAACAGTGGCTTGGGAAGCTTTGTCAATGGCAATGAGAAAAAGCAGCTGGACAGTAAACATAATGCTGGAGACAGGGAGGCCAGAGAGGGGTGCCAGATGGTCCCAGGGGCCATCCAGCTGACCAACAGCAGCACCTATGCCCTGCATGCATATGTGGCATCAATCCAGTATGGGTTCTTAGGTGTCGGTCAGCACATAATTCACTTGACTAAGGGTTTCAGCCTACAGAGCAGCAGAAGTGGAGGAAAACAATACCTCTCTGTGGTGTTTTGATAGTTCTGGGACTCTATAGTGCAATCTCTGTACTCCAGTTCATTTCATGAACAAGTGGTTGAGCAGTGCCATTTCCCAGTTTGGGTCCAATTGCAAAGCTGAGGAGGGCCCAATGTGAAGGCAAAACAAGAGGGGTAGGAGTACAGAAAGAGGGAGGAGGCAGTCAGGGTTGAAAAAAATTATGTTACACATCAGCTGTCTAATCAGAAAGTGGAGTCCCCTAAGCATATGCTTACCAAGATGCAGAAATAAGTGCAACTCAGGTCTTTCTGTAGTGTTTGGTGCTTTCTGTCCATGGTGGACATGCACCAACAGGAGACTACATGGGTCTCAAGGGTCATGAGCAGTAAGGTCAGCTGTGCTTCCATCAGGAGGGAAACAGAGCCTCTGAAAGCCATGAGGAGAGAGAATGAATCACAGTGCCTTGTCTAATATATTGCAGTAATGTAATATAACAGCAATAACCCCTAGAGTACCATCTGGTGAACTTGTGACTAAACACAGCTTGTTCTGCTCAAGGCACACAAGCAATGGACAAGTATATATTTTATTCCTTCACTTCACCCTGCCCAAGTACAAGTGGTAGCAAACTATTTCTGGAAGCTTAGGCCATCTACAAATCAGAGCTACAAGCAGTTATTTCTCCCCTATGAAGCACACAGGCAGCTCACTCTGCAGGAGGGTGCTCAGCAGTGTAAACTCCTGAGTTTCAGTTATGGCCACCAAAGTAGACAGAGACCTGATCTCAGCTATTCACCACGCATTTCTGATGCTGCAAAATTCCCTCTTAAAGTCCTGTGCATAGGTGGATATCTCAGGTGATATTTCCCAGGGATGCAGGATGCCTGACTCGCCCATGAAGAATATTGGTGACTAGTTGCTATGACCTTGGTCAGAGTTAATCCTGCAGGAATGAAAAGGTTCAGATTTCAGTACTCACTGGAAGAAAAGAGAAGGGAGGAGGAGTAGCCCCCTACTAACATAAAGACATGACCAGTGGCTCTGCCATCAGTTACAGCATTGCTTGCATTTGGCATTATATTATGAAAATATCTATTCAGAGTGGAAAATAAGATCAAAGACAACATTTCCGTAGCGATGACTTTAGCTCCACTTCACTCTGCTCCTTCTCCTCCTCCTGTCCTTCGCATTTCAAGGCTCTTGCTCTATTCATCCACTCTATGCCATCCCAGGTTTATAACATCACATCATCAGCAGCACTAATAACCCGTGATTCTTTTCCCCTATTGTGTTTGTCAGAGTCAGTAATCTGGGCACTACAGTAGCACAGCACTGAAAAGCTACAGTGTGTTCCTATAGCAACCAACTAATCTGCAGGTGGAAGGTGATTGGGCACCTTTTGCACCGGAACAATAATTTGAAAGATCTTTTTCAGTGTGCTGTTCTGCGGCATGAGTTCATTGTATTGCAACCCACCACGAATCATTATAAGCTGTCACGAAAATGCAGCCACGGCTGCACAAATCATAGCGAGGAGAGACACATCTTCCAGCAACAAGCCCTTGAAATATTTCACGGCAGGTTAAGAGGCCAAATTGCGTAGAGCAAGATGTATTGTATGGGATAAAACAAAGGGCTTGTATAATAAGCTGATGCTGACAGTCTTCGAGTCAGGGAATCCCGGTGAAGTGTAAGACTGTGCATGAATATGAGTTTTCCTAAGCCATGGAAGGAAAGCAGCCATAATAAAAGAAAGTGCTGGGCAGAGCTCCCACATACAACTCTTCCAAAACCAATTTACTCCCACCTGGCTATTCCCATTTCTCCTAAAACATATCCTGTTACAGAAGAGAATTTAATATTCTCTAATTGAAACTTCTAATTTAAGGCATTTGCTTGCTATCCTCAGAGTCTGAAATCCTGGCCTGGACTTTCACAAGGTGATTAGATATTGTCGAAGTCTCAGATTTTTAAATACTCAATCTCAAACTCAAACTAAGAAACCTTTAAGAAATACACAACACCTTTCTTCTGAAAATCTGGCTTCTTTGTCTTTCTAACAGTAAGTGGTCTGAACTTGAGATAGGGAGTGATCTTCCCTGCCCATGGCAGGGGGGTTGCAACTAGATGATTTTTAAGATCACTTCCAACACAAACCATTCTAGAATTCTATGATCTTTCTAAGTAAACCATCTCAGTCCATGGAGTAAGTGCAGAATAGACAATGAGAGAACAAACATCTTCATATCAACCTCAAGCAATGAGCCCTGTCATTTGCAGTCCATGTCAAATTTCTACTCATTTTGCTTTGAAAACACTGGACTAGAAATAGTAGATATAAACATAAACCTCTTTAAAGCTCAGTTGTACAAGCAGATGCATTTCCCATACAGCCACTGCAGTGGAAAGCGAGAGCAGATCGTGTAAATGATGCAAGAGGCACTGACGCAGGAAGGCAAAAAGGAAAATCCGTAAAAATCTTCAATAGAAAGAGAGAAATAACACAAATGCTTCCTTACCTCAATTTAATCACACTGCAGAAAGAATGTCTTTATTAAGTGCCTGGACTTAATAAAAATGTCAAAAACTCACATTGCATAAATCAGCTCTTTCAAGATTTGTTGGGGTGATGGAGGAGAACCTTAAAAATAGAGGGCAAACAGAAGTTTAGTTGTTAGGTTATGACTTCTAAGATTGCAGCTTCAAAAGCTTCCCTACATTTACTGGCCAAAGATTCCAAGCTGGGGCACTTCCATCTAAAACAAATTTCCTAACTATGAGACAATGAAGTCAGTGTCTCATTTACAGCTGAGGAGTTTTATAAAGCAATGTCTCCACTCAAAGCTGAATCAACAAGCAAACAAACCAGACCAGATGCTGCTTTTATGATCTTTTTTTTTTTACTCATCCCAAAGTAAGATGAGTAAAATGGATGAGGCAGGTTCACATATTCAATCCAAACTGACAGAAGAAAAGCTTGAATGGTGTCTAGGATATCTCTCAGGGATATTATTAGATTATAGAATATTCTACAGCAAATATCAGTGTCTTTCTTCACCCTTCTGCCTTTCACCTGTCATATGATTCAGGAAATTTTCCCAAAGAAAGTTTCACTGAAACAGGCAAATGTCTCTGAAAATTTCTGACTTAAAATTTTCCATCAAAACATTAACAAATTCTTGCCCGTCTTTAATTGTGAAATGTATTGATTGTTCCTCTCAAGTAATTCATGCTTTAAAATGACATATTTCTTTTCCTTTCAGAGGGCTTGGATAGATAGCATTGTTTTTCTTTCCAAAGCACATCAAAGAGACCAAATTTTGGCAGGCTTTCTGTTTTCTTTCAAAAAAAAAAAAAAAGGAGAAAAAGAAAGAAAAACATCAGCAAAACAAAGCTAAGAATAACTGCTCTTTTCTGAAGAGTTGTGGGCTTCTTCACTTCTAGATTCATGTCATGGTGCTCACTTCAGGGAGCTGCTGAGATGGAGAGCCTGGAGGTGGGGAGGCGGAGAGGGATGGAAAGATCAGAGAATTGGCACAGGATAGAGAGCCTTTTGCCTCTTGATGTTCAGGCTGAATCTAGACAAAGTCAGTCATAAATCAGTGTCATCAGGATTTTTAAACACTTTCATGGGCTATGCAAGGTCAGACTGTAGCCTCTTACACAGTGGACAAGTTTCCACATATCTGCAGCTGGTACTTCATTGACAGCTCTGCTGATAGCTGGTCTGCAGTTTGTAGTCTCTACTTTTGTAATTGAATAAATTCTAGAAAATGACTGGATTTGGGTTAACTGCAGCCTTTCTTTTTCAGGACAAGAGGGTACAGGATGTGCATACCTTTTTTGGCTGGAAAAACAAGTTGGTATCCTGAGTAGCTCCCCCTCCTGCTCAAATGTTCAGAGGAAATAGGCTGGTATTGCCCAGAAAGGTGTTCAATTTTGAGTATGTTATTGCCCCAGGACCCATTTTTCTTAATTTCATTTCTCAGCCAGTAATTACAATTTACTTATCACGGGACTGTGCTCCTGTGGCAGGATCTGATGTCTGTCCTATTTGTAAAATATCATGCACTGTTGCCCAATGTTAAACGTGAAGGAATAACACCAAAACTATGCAAAAGAAATATCACCAGTTCTTGCCCTGTGAAGTAACCTTTATCTTGATTTCCTGTGTAACAAAGCTTGTTTACTGGTGTTAGAATCAGATCATCTGAAGGCTTCAAATGCTCCTGCAGACTGTCCTACAAGCAGCAGAGTTTCCACAGCTTCCCAAGCAGAGCTGCTTTGCTCTGTATTGAGAACCAGATATGAGGAAACACTAGGAAAAGAAGTAATACTGGAGATAGTGTGAGGGAAATTCCACGACTGCCTTCTTTATCACCCAAACTGTTGTGTCACATAGAGCTGAGATGTGCAAACCTTCCCCACCATGGGGTAAAACTCTGACTTTAATGGTATTTTTAATGGACTGCTAGCAGCTAACAGCCCGTACACGATGTTTCAAGAACTAGCAGTGCATGGCTGCAGCAAATCCCTGGAGTATGGTATGGAGCTGCACCCTGGTTCGGTTCACACTGCCCCCACACTTCAGGCTTTGGGGAATAAGCAGAAAGGCAGAATGCCAGGGCAGCTGATATGAAACCCACTGAACTTCTCAACTCAGAGTGATAAACAAAATGTGCGTCACTTAGCTCACTTGTAAATGACTGGGGTAAGGAATATGTACTCTGGATAAAGATGACGGGGTTCATTGCTAGAACAAATCAGACGATATGTGAAGTGAGACTGTGCCCTATGGCTTGGTACAATTACATGACCTTGTAACAAAGCCTGGTGAAGATGGCAGCAATACTGCATATAAAACAGAGCCTGGTGGAAAGTTGCTATTCTTCAAACTCGCATCTAGACATCTTTTAAGTGATTTCAGAATTTAGGGTGAAAGTGGATCTTAGGCCTTTTTTTAAAAAGCCATTTCAAATCCTCATTCATATCATAAATGCTTTTTTCTCCTTTTTTCTGCAGGCCACTGAAATCTCTGGGGCCATGACATTGTCTGGCACTGAATGCAGCCCCTTTTTATCATTATAAAGAAATAATGAAAGCATATGGTGGAGAGGCACTCATATTTCAGTGTATGGTGCCTTCCTCCTTCTCCATAACTGAGCACTGAAGAATATATAGTATGATGAGAACATTAATTATTTCCAATACACTAACAGAAAATTCTTAATAATTCAAAGTCATCCCTGCTGCCTAGCATGATTGTAAGTTCAAAGTAAAAGAAACCAAACATTTCCCCACTTTTGTGCATTAAACATCAGCAAGTGACCTGTATTTTATTACAGTACACAGCTGTTTTATCACATAAGTAAATAAATCACCATTGAACCAACTTTGGGAACGAAGATTTTGAATAATAACACAATTAAGTTTTCCCACAAAGTCCAAATAGCCCACTTGCTCATAGTTGCTACAAGCTGTGATTCCCACGTGAAAGATATCAACTTATTTCCTTTTCCTGTCAATCATCGGTACCAAGTGGGGCCCTGGTATGTCAGGTCATGACCTTTCACTCTGGGCATGAGCCTGAAAGCCACTAGTGAATCAACTCGTTTAATTATTTAGGCTGTTTTTAATAAATATAAAAATGTGGCCTTAAATATTTCACATGCTTGTTCAGTTTGGGCTTTCAAGTACCTCTCATCAAGGCCACCGGCCTGAAAGTATGCTCTTATTGGTAGGAAATCATTCAATTAATAACCAAATCCAGCTCTTGGAATAAGGTTTATTTTGTTGATTTTGAGCTTCCTGGCTTGGGTATCACTTGCTTGTTTGTTTAGGGGACAGGCTTCTTGTTATCTTTTTTTTCTACCATAAGATCAGACTGTTTTTAATCAACACCAGCAATGGCCTATTTGCCTACCTCCCACAAAATGATCCTTTAATATAGATGCCACCATAGGATTCACAGTTATCCATATATGATCTATTTCCTACATCCTCTTCACCTATGGGGAAAAACCCAACAGGCAGGAAGAAATCCAATACAGCAAAGTGCTAATAAAAGAATTCTTTTAAAAGTATTTTTGAGCAATGTTGACAGCTTTGCTATTAGGTCCCTTGGCAGTGGACAGTTTTATTCCATTTCAGGTCACAGTGTGATGACAACCCTCCTTTGCTAAACTTCCCAACAAGTTTTTTCAGCTTGTAATTCCCATAATCTCGAAATCTAGGCCTGAACCAAGCTGCTGATTCCACCTAGTATTTAGCACCATTGCATAAGGAGATTGCAGTAACTACAACCACGTCAGTAGCAAACAAGGAGTAATGCTTTCCATGGATGTCATAGGCAATGATTGATATTTTACAAACATTTATGCTTATTGCTCAACAAGATTTCCAGCTGGTAGACACAGGATAGAATTAAACTTAAGAAACTAATTGATGGTGTCTTTTGAAAGAATAAGCCTCTAGACTTGGTCTGCCAGAGCTAACTTTTGCTTTTGAACATTCCTGAAATCTACAGAACTTTCCCAGCATCTCAGATTTATTTTGTTCTGCTTTCCCCCTAATGCTCTAAGGCTTCTCAAGAAAGTGAGTGTGAAGGGCTGTCTCTATTTATAGATGATAAACCTAACTCTTATCTTTCTCCCTCCTCTCCCCCCACCATGGTCCTGCATCAAAGAGAGGGCTTGAGGAAGGGGAAGAGAGATGCTCTTACTCTGACTTTTCCAATCAGACTCATGGGCTGCTGAGTCTGGAGGAAATAGCAGGTCAAAATTTGCTTTTCTTTCAAACAGGAGCAATAATCTAAATGATGAAGTATCTCACCAAAATGAAATTGCTGCAATGAAAATATCATCAAAGCTACTTTAATTGAAATACACTTTGTTTGGGACAGTAGAAAACATTTTCTCTTGATACTGTTAGAATTCTTCATTTTGCCTTAGTGGCTTCAAGGTGTGCACAACAGTATGTGAGAATTTACAATATAATCAAACAAAAGTCAAATGAAGCATTCTATCTTTACTGAAGAAAAGTGTCCTTGCCTGATAGTGCTGCTTCTCAGCAATTTCAGCAAAATTGCTGTAGTCCTGAGAAATCTTTCCAATTCATCTAAGTCTGCCTTCGCTGATGAAAAGCTGTCTCCTAAGAAGTTTTCAATCCGCCTCGCTCAAGATGCATCAGGAGGAGCATATGTTTATAACATGTGAGCAACCTCCGAATCTCCTGCTGGATAAGAGATCAAAATCAAAGCATTGATCCAAGGATCTACCACTTTGAAATCAGATATGGAAAAATGCTAAGGAGCAGCAGTGATTCTTAGGGGTTTCAAGTGCATTTAGAGTACGTGGTATCGCCTAGAACATGCTTCAGTTTGCACTTACCTTATTTAGCTTTTCAAAGGCTGACCTTTCATGCACTAAGTTCAGCGACATAGCAGTCAACCTATTAATGTCCAAGGAAGCTGTGGACCAAATCAGACAGTTTAAATAACTCAGCTGTGAACACAGTACCCCATTATCATTTCTGTGAGGCTAATCTGAACAGCTGATTCATCTCGAGCAGTTTACTATGGACGATAGGTCTTCACTGCATCCATTTTAAGTTTTAAATCAGATGAGGGTGAAGAACTCTGCACTGAGACACTATGTTGGGAGGTGCCATATAAAAGGACAGACAGGCACAGTGGCATGTATTAAAGAGCTTTATTTCCCATTGTATTTTACCAGCTCTATTCTGAGATGATTACTGATTTCAGTGGAATAAAAGTATGGAAGAGAGAGTTAAGAAATTACATAGCCTTTCTTCCCTGACAACACACATGTCCCTGTTAAACATGTCTCAACTTTGCATGTATCTGATGGGTTTAGTCACAAAAAAGAGACTGTATTCACCATACATCTCTCCTTAGCAGTACACAGACAACACAACTCATGAGAGGACTTAGCCTGTGTTTTAGAAAAAGATGGGAGTTTCCCATATCTTTCCCATACTTATTTTTCCCTTCCTTCTCTGGTGGAGGTTCACACCTCTCCTTACAGGAGCCTAAAGGCTGTTAAGCAGAAAAATGCTTCACATCTTCAGCACTCTCCAATCTTTTGCATACTACCAAAATGTTAAGTGGACAAAGGAAATCCATGTGAGTTCTGAAATCAGGCTAGAAGATGCCAGAAACAATTGCATCTCACAGTTCTTTGACTCCCTTTCAGCATGACCATGGAAGGAAAAGGCCATTATGAAATAGGAATGATGTAATTACATTAGTCTTTTTCCCTCGGACTATTATTTTGTCTAGTAGGCTGCTGCTTTTTAGACTTTATATGAGTATTCAGCAATTCCATAAATAAGATTTTCATTATCAACATTGAAATCCCCAACAGTTTTCAGCTCATAATGAGGTTTTCACTGTTCTCAGGCAATGCTGGGAAAAGCCTTTTATATGATAAGATGAAGACATGAGACAGACTGAGCAAGGTGTATGTGTTGCCAAAGGCATTACTTTCAAACAGTCCTCAGTTTCTTCACTCAAACAGGTGGTGATCAGGTTCTAGTAAAAACAGACTTCAAATTATTCCAGTCATCCAGTCACTGGAAACAAAAAAAAAAAGAAAGAAAAGAAAAAGAGAGAGCTGTTAGTTTAAGTTTCCTTTCCTTATGGCCTCCAAAGAGCTCAACATAACATATGTTTAGAAGAAAATTTCAAGCCTTTCATTGATAAATTATGGCTTCCTGTAGGATATTTCTAATAGTCACCCCCTCCTCTTCCAAGTTTAAAAATGCCAGAGCTTAGCAAGCATGGAAAAAAACTAAGATCTTTGAAATGACATAACAAATTAACACATACAAAAAATAGTTTCCAACATACATGTACACAAATGCAAGTACTGGTGAAGATAAAGAGCTCTGAGATGCTGGGAAAAGAAGATAAAAGACAAACTCAAGCCAAACTGCAGTATCTGAGCAGATTATTTGAGAGGAGAAATCAAGTGTGGTTCAGATTTTATAACCATCTCTTTACCACACAGTGACAACATGCTGGATTCATATACTCACAGTGAAATGTGGGACCAAATTTTGCAGTGGAATCCAGTCCATTCTCGAGGAAGACAAAAGATGTCAAATTTAAGCTGAACTTGCATGCTTAAAAGCCTAATAAGCTTTGGAAAGGTCACAAGAAATATAGTAACATCATGTGACACTATTTTGTAGAAAGGTCAGACATTCTCCTTCAATTAAAATTAAGATGCATTTGTATCATTCATACTTTGCATTAAAAGGCAGAGGCTTGGGTTGATTCCAGAGGCTGAGAAACTACCAAGATCTCTTCTGTATCTGACTTATTTTGAGATGCCAAACAACCTTGTGGGGTGGGAAGAGGTGAAGGGGACAAGCAGCAAGTGAAAGGCAAAGCAGTTGTTTGGCTGTTCTAACTTTTACTGGAGACTGAATGTACAGAGAGCACAGACCCAAGAAAGCATGTTTGTGCCCATGAAGACTCAAAATAACCATATAGGGCAGTCTGATTCTGGCATTAATGCTGTTTTTGAATGTCTAAAGTCACAGTGAGTTTTATGGCTAAATGCCATAATGTTCTTTGAAGATTTAAGAAGCGTTACATTTCATTTGAGATAACATGCTTTCGGAGTTGAATGGCAAGTTCCATAAATTCTTCTTGGATAAAATCTGAAGTAAACATCACAAAGTTTTGCATGGGTTTCCTGCAATTTGTTTTGGAGCTTTTGTGTCAAAGGGGACTGGAAAATGGCTGGCAATGTTTTATTTCACTTATTAAACATAGTTTTTGAGCATGCAAGTCTAAACAAGAAACGGTTGGAGAGCACGACTGCTGCAGTTTTTTTCTGGAACAAGTGGCAGTTTTAATTAAAACAATTATACAAGTCTTTGTTTTCTTCAACTTGTTTGATTTAGTTGGTTTCTTTAGCAACAAACAGAGCTTTCATGGCTTCTTCACATTTGCACAGAATATTAATGTTGCTGCCTTTGATTTCAGAGTCTTGTAGACTTAAGCAGTCTCTCGGTATTTAAGTCTCAAATCACTGCTAAGACTACATGAGCAGCAGAGATGAGGATGTGGGTATCCCTGCACGAGGGTCAGGGCAATCCCAAGCACAAATACAGGCTGGACAGAGAATGGATTGACAGTAGCCCTAAGGAGAAGGACTTGAGGGTGTTGGTGGACAAGAAGCTCAACATGACCCAGCAATAAGTGCTGACAGCCCAGAAAGCTAACTGTGTCCAGGGTTGCATCAAAACCAGTGTGGACAGCAGTTGAGGTCCAGCTCTGGGGCCCCCAACTGAAAAAGGACATGGACCTGCTGGAGCCAATCCTAAGAAGGTCACAGAGTTGTTATGAGAACTGGGGCACCTCTGCTCTGGAGTCAGGCTGAGAGAGCTAGGGGTGATCAGCCTGGAGAAGAGAAGGCTTCAGAGAGACCTGAGACCTCTTCCAGTGCCTAGAGGGGCTATAAGAGAGCTCAAGAGGGACTTTTAACAATGGCATGGAGTGACAGGACAAGGGGGAATGGCTTCATATAGTTCTGTGATTCTAGGTGATGCTTAGTAACATAGCTGTGCAAAAAGGAAAGAGAAAGGGTGATCTGATTCATGTTTTAAGAAGCTACTTTTGTCTGAAAATTTCAAAATTTGCAATCTCAATAACCTTCTAAACTTTCTGATTCACTTTATAGTTGGCCAAAAGTGATGGAATAAAAAAATTACAGTGGTGATTTGGGAGGTTTTTTTGTGTATAAAGCTTCTAATTTTCTTCCTTATTTTTTTGAAACATTTTGATCAGTTCTACTACAGCTCAACATGTTTTCCATTGACACATGCATACTTATGTATAAAATATCAATTCATTTATCTTCAGAAATGTTGCCTCAAAAGATAAGAATCAATATAAAAAGAGCTGTTTTAATTCTGGCGCTTTTCAAAAGGAAAGGGAACTTATAAATGCATTTCTCTCTGGAAATGTGGGTTCAGATTTTGGCTCACATCAGAAATCAGAAGAAATAGTGGTATTTAATTTCACATCACCAAGTCTGCATGGTTTATCCCAACACAAAACCCAAAATAAAGAGCTGGGCATTGTGGCTAGGCCTCAGAGGTGACATTTGGGGTGGAGTGGGCAGAAAAGGGCAGGCAGGGACTAAGAGCAGAAGTGCTGTAGGCACTGCCCCACAACCAGCAATGGGCCAGGCAGTGCTGGGAGTGTCCAAGTTTGACCAGCACGAAGGGTTCACATCCATCATGTGTTAGAGAAGGAAGCCAACACATTAGTCTCTTGCCACCTAAAGCATACCTTCCCTTTAAATTCATCATTTCAAAGATCTATTTACTTTATGCCTGTTGCTGTTTTTATCATACATAGCTAAACCTCTCATTTTATTTTTTTGTTTAGCTGCTTATCCCCAAATCAGTCCATTTTCCTTTCTTAAAGCTGCAACTTAATAAAAGCCAAACCATTTCTGTCCAAAGAGTTAAAGCTCCTCCCAGATGAGGACATCTAGGTCAGGTTTCAGCTGGGCATAAATATTTTATGTTTGGGAACTAAAGGTCTCCAGAAATTGGGGTTCAGATTGGAATGCCTGACGTAGCCTTAACCATAGCAGCACATGCGGGTGCTTGCTTTAATAAAAAAGCCCTTAATCTCATTTGGCTCTACCTCACTGGCAGCTTGAAGTACTTGAATCAAACAGTACAGCTGTGAATTGTGACACTGGCTGGACGGAAGCCCAGAAAACTTTTCCCAGAGAAAACCCTTGAGGGAGGAAAAGAAAAAAAAAGAAAAAAAGAAAGAGAAAAAGGAGGAGGGAAAAAAGGTTCAACAACTGAAATACAATAGAGCCCAAATACAAAAACCTACAGTCAAACCTTGCCCTCCCCTGCAACTCAAACCTGAAATAAACCAGAAAACCAAAAGATAGATGGAATTCTTCTTTAAAAGGTTATTTTTTAAGGTAGAAGGGCCAACCTGGGCAGCCCTGAGCAATAGCCCCAGTTTGTATTTTCTGCACAGCAGCAAATAACCAAACTCAAGCTAAAGAACAGAATTATACTACTCCTTCAAAATCCATTTAAAAGGAAAGTTAGCTTTGATTTTTGTGAGGAAGAAGAAAAATATCCAACTGAGGAAATTAAAAGAGGGTTGGAAGCACAAGTGCCATAAAGCAGACCTAGCACAAGTGTGCTTGCAGTATTTATAATCTTATTTTTTGCTTGAATCCTGACGATGATACCTTCCCCTAAAGCAGATAACTGAGTAATAAGGAAAAACAAAACAACAAAACCATAGAAAGCACATCTGAATGGAAGGAAATGTTCTTTTTTAGAAGGCAGCAGTCATACTCTGGAGTCATAAGGTCAAGAGGTGAATTTTTACTGAAGGAAAACATTAGAGCTAGGTATTTCTCATCTGTCAGTCCCATTAAATACCATTTTTTAAGGACTCAGGACTGTGCATTGTGCCTTTCTTCAAGTTAGCAGGATAATAAAGATTCTGTTGCCTTTTGCAGATGTTTAAAGACATGATGTGAAAGACAAATTCTCCAGCTAAAACCCTCAAGAAATGTCACTTCTGTGTCTTACTGAAGGAGCTCCAGCACATTCTCTACATAAACATCTGCCGGAAACATTTCAAAAAAGAGGCTGTTTAAATAATGGCTTTTGTAGGCTCAGTTGTTTTTTTTTCTCCCTTCTTTAAAGAAAAGAAAATGAATTTGTGGAAAGTTCCCTCTTCCAAAGCAACTTTCCTTTGCAAACATGGCTCAGCTAGGATGATCTGAGGAAGCAGCTGTAAAATGAAGAAGAAATGTTGGAAATACTCCTTCGAAACATTCTATATCAATCACACCTCGGAGACAGTCATAAATCAGAATTTTCTTTGACTTCAGAAAGTTGCTGCTCTGCATTGTTATGTAAACTTGTTTGTGACAATTATAATAAGGCTCTCTTTACATAATAATTGGATTTTTCTATTAAATTTAACAGAAAAAGGCAAAGTAATAGCCAACATTCTGTCACAAAGTGGTACATTTGCAGCATAAAGTGAGAAAAGGAAAAAGAATTAAAAGAAATTCACTTTATAGTCTACTTACTGTAATTTGACCCTTCACTCTATGTGACTAACACAAGTCTACCTGTACTTCTCCATCCTTAAAAGTCTGTCAGAGTGCTGGACTCTGCAGTAACTGTGACTCTGTAACGAAGTGGGTCAAGATTTTGGATGGAATTGTCTTACTTCATGTTTATTAGAAGAAAATCTATAATTCTGGATGCAGTATTTCTATTTCAAACTGACAAAGATAGAGAGAGTTGGAAACCCTTCTTGGGAAGTCCACTTGTTGCCAAATCAAAGGCTGTTTCTTCTAACAAAGCCTATATATCCATTTTATGAATTGGGAGTGTGATGGGAGTGGTGGTTAATGCAGTCAATTAAAAGGTTCATTAAACCTACAGATTCCACCTAAGAAAACTTCCAAGGATTTTGGAAATGGTACTGTAGGTGTGCAAATGCCACAATGACTCATATTGTCATTCTAATATATAATGATGTAGAAAGAGTTTTCACAAGACATTTTATTATCTAGAATATGGGTTTAAGATTAAGCTCAGATGTGTGACTGCTTCTCCAGGACAGAGATGGAGAATGATGAATCTATAGCAATTTATCTGATAAGTAGTCCTGATTGCCTGTCTCCTTTACTAGGAGAGAGTGCAGGGAAAAGGCTGCCAGGCAGTGTGGGAAAATGGAGGAAGTGAAAAAATAATCTGTTATAATATCAACAAGTAGAGTGGTGCAGTCTGTTTTATACTCAGGTCAAAATCAGGAGAACAAAATAGGTATTGTCTGGCTGGAGATCTACCTAACAGCACAGCTCAAGCAAGTGATGAGGAAAGAAAAGTATCATCCACTTTTGCAGGGCTCAGATGATCTTTTCCTTCACTAATGCCCAGCCTGAGCATTAGCTTCATCTGTGGATTTACACACAGTATACAAAAAATTTACTTTCAGAAAGAGCTTAATAATTTCTTGGCTTTGTTAAAATTATGAAATGAAAATGAAACTATTTTGGCAGAGAGATCTCTGAGGGAAAAAAGTTCCAAGAGGCCACATATTCAATTCTGTCCCCTGGTTCTGGCTTCTCCTGGTGCTTGTCAGAGATGGCATCATTACTTACATCCTTATTTCTTGTGCTATGCAGAAAAGGTCCTTAAGTGTTAAACAACATTCTCTTTCCTTTCTTCCTAAAAACCAAGAGAGGTGAAGACCTGATTTCCTTCTTGTTTAACAGTCCTGATTGTCTCATCAAGCTTACTGAGGAAAACTGCTTCCCAAGCTTAAATAAGGTAGGTGCAGAAAAAACAGTAATATTTTCCAATTGTTTCTTATCTGTTGGTGATTTCTTTCACAAGTCACTAACAATTGTCTTTCTTGATGATTAGTTGCTATTGTATATCAGGTTGATTTTTGTATTCATATGCTTTCACAAAAAGGGTTGAAAGTTCAGTCTTTCCCAGTTTTCCCATCATGTAATAAAACATCTTCTGTGTGATCTTAGCTCCCTGAATCCCTCATGACTTTGACTTCAGTTCTGGACACAACTTTGTAAAATCTGAAGTTCACTGTGTTTGTGAAATATACAGCTCTTTATTTGTGTGTCCCTTACAGATGCATCAAGAAGTCTGTGTGAGGTGACACCCTTAGGCTAGAAGTCAAGCTAATTTCCTGTGTATGAAAATTATAAACATCTCATTTAACACTTCCTTTTATTAATCCATTTGCTTTTCTAGAATATGTATATTTATGTTTAGTGATGAAATGAAAATAACTATCTAGGTAAGATTTTAGACCATATTCTAGGATTTAGGAAAGATGTCCAAATAATTCTGTAGGGGGAACTAAAGTAATAAAGGATAGGGAAATTGATTCTTTCATCCTTTCCTATAAAGGAGCAATGAAGGTCTTGGCTTCTTGCTAATTTTACTCCAATGGTGCTATCTTGTATTCACTCTACACTTTCTCTTAAAAAACCCTCTAAACTGTACAAATCTCCCTGCAACACACTTTAACACAGCTGCACTGTAAAAGGAGAAGTTTCTGAACAGACAATGGTTATCTGTCAGTGCATAATATCCTCTTCTGAATCACTAATGCCCCTCTGCAGGTTCAACCATGGGATAGCAGAACAAGCTCAAGCATGAGCTGAAATATTTGCATGCAATGAAAGCTGTGTCAGAAAGATGTCTGTATTAAAATTCTTGTGATAATGATTTATTTTGAGGACTTTTCTGCAGAGTTTAGTACCCAATCGTTTCGTGGAACATTTTACCCTGCTGTGTAAGATCTTAGTAAGTATCTCAGTGTGCAAGCCTGGCAGGGAATGTACCTTTTTATTAGCAGAGCGGGTGTGATCTAGACAGGTGTAGTTTGATCTTTCCCACACTGACCTTCACATAACTTCATACCTGACCTGAATGAAGTGCTGTCTCAGGGGTAAGAAACAACTTGCTCATGGAGAAGAAAATGATTATGCTGCTGAGTTATGAGATGCAGCTTTATAAAATGGAGTATATTTTGAGTAAGTGACTACAAAGCCTCATATTTTGACAATTACGCAGCATATGCAAAGGCCCATTTCATTTATGGAACCCGTGGGTATGCTAAGAAGCTTTCTGTATAAACATAGGTTACAGCCTATTCACAAAGGTGCTGCATTGTTTCTTTTGTTTCATTAACTGCCACACTCTAATTGTTAATTTGTGGCTTCAATGCAAATCACAGCATTTTATTCCAGTAAGCAAAAATAGAATAGCTTTAGATTTGCACTTGATGCTGTGAGAAGATGCCAAATCCCAAGTGTCAAGTTTGGTTTTCATGTTTTTGATTTTCAGAGATCTTTTCGAGCTGGAAAAGAAATATCTTCAAATAGTTAAGAGTTTGTAGGTTTATTTTACTATAAACAAGTTTGTTTCTTATTCACATTTCTGGGAGCTGAGGATATTCACTTTTCCAAAAAGAAGGAAGTTGGGAGGTCCAGCCTGCACAATTCATAGAATCACAGAATATCCTGAGTTTGAAGGTACCCACAAGCATCACTGAAGTCCAACCCATGGCCTTGCACAGGACAGCCCCACGTGCCTGAGAGTGTGGAACAGCAGTTTCACACCTCAAATCCTCTCTCCAGCATATGACATCTGACATCTGGCTAATACAAACAATCCAAATGAAAGGATTATCACTACAGCAAGAGCTTTACCAGTTGAGTTAAGGACCACGCTTGCAGCAGGGGCTGATATGGACTTCTCAAAGGACTAAATCTCTTTTGGCCTTTGGGCTCTTTTTGCATTTCAGTCAATACAAAGATTCCTGGCTTACACAGCTACCAGTGATGGCCACATTTGAAAAACTCTTTGAAGGTGGAGGCAGAGAAGGAAGTAAGATGACTGAATTTTAAAAAAAGTGAAGTCCTCAAACTTTCTCAATGTATTGATATTCTTCAAAGCAATGAGGGTGCAATGAAGGAGAGGGATGGAAGTAAAGCCATTACCAAGCCTAGTTCCAGAAATTCTCCAATTACTGCTAAAACAGCCACCTAAAAAGCACTTGAAATTGATGATGTATGCTGTTTACAGCCTTTGGGAGGGAAGAAAAAAAATCAGAACAAAACCCCAAACATCTTCTCCAAAGAAGGGAGAGGTTAGAAATTATTTGTGCTGCGTTGATCAATTTACCCGAGTTGTCTTTCGATGGATTGTATTAATGGAACTTCATTTTCTTTTATTCAGCTGCTGGCCAATTTCTTCTTGACTCTTAAAAAAGATCAATGAACACATCTCACTATCTTTGTACAAAATGACCCTCTATTTTTTCCTTAAAGTTTAAGGGACTTTATTATTTTCATTTGTAATGGATTTTTCTGTCTCCTTTTGCTTTCAGCCCCTGTTGTGATTTTTCTGATGTCTATCTATTCTTTCTTTCTCATGGATTTTGTCTAAACTACTCAGGTTTGCCATTCTGTAGGGTACATGCAGGTAGGAAGTTATGTCTTTAGGCCCAGTAATGTACAAACACTTCAGATTACACACAGCTCCTTCTTTAATGCCAGTGTGAAATGAACTCACTAAAATGAAACTGAAATGAGAGTGTCTTGTTTGAGGAAATTCAACCAGCAATGTCAATGAAGTGAACTGTACCTGTAAATAGTCTCAGTAAAATCAATCAAATATTACTCAACAAGAGAAAGGCCAACAAGTTATGGCCAGACAGGATTCAATTTAACCAGCAAGTCCTCTTTGGGTTCTGTTTGTTTGTTTGCTTGTTGTTGTTTTTTTGTGTGTTTTTTTTGGTCTTGTTTTGTTTTATTTTCTAGTTTTGACTGATCATACCTAGTTTTAATCCTACATAATGGCCTTTAAATGCAGCTTGTCTGGGATCTGGTCTTTCTTTATGCATGTACAAAACACATCAGTTAAAAAACAATGTAATGCTTTTTGTATGCCAGTTGTTACGTCCCTTATACAATAAAATCTTAAACTCTGCAAAGAAATTCAGTAATGTGCTTAATCTTAATTTTGCCACAAATCCAGTCTTTTTCATGAAATGTAGACAAACTGAAAAACTCATAGCCCAAACATGGAAGCCAATCCCAATAACCTTCCAACTCTATAACCAATAATCATTTTTATTCTGCCAGAAGTTCTAACACTGAAAACTGTGGTTTTAGTTACTATTTGTAAAAGCAGCTTTCCTTCCTGACCAATGCTTAAATAACTCCTGGGAAATGAACTCGTTAGCACAAAATTGATACAAATTACTCTGAATGCTTTATTTCAGAGAAGCTGAAATATTCCATCCTTATTTTTATTTAAAAATAAAAAAAGAAAGTGAGTTTGAGATGACCATTTGAAATGCAATGTTCTGCTAAAGTCTTTGTAAAAACAGTTCTAAATTTACTAATGACATTTCCTTGAAATGGATCTGCTCCCACAAGACATTGTGATTTAGGCAAAATGGCATTCACTGAGTTAAAAAGCTTCAAATGAACTGTATTTAGCCTATAGGACCACTGGAAGTTACAGTAATTCCCATTAGAAAAATCAGCCTTGCTGGAGATGCCTGGGAGTGTTTCTCCTGCAGTAGAAATAGGTCATGTTAAGAGAGCTCACTGTTTTGGCCCTTCCAGACTCATATCTCAAGACTGGGGATGGAACTAGATGATTTTTAACATCCCTTCAAACCCTAACCATTCTGTGATTCTATGATTTTATGATCACATCTTATATCCACACAACACCTAGATGACTTAGCAGTGTGCACAGATTTAGTAAAGAGAAGCAGTAAGATAACAGATTTGCATTCTATGAAGCAATGCAAAAATATGGTTTAAAAAACAAAGACACAACTCTCATTCCAAAATTCCAGAATGCCTCAAGTATTTCAGAAGTGGTGAAAAGTAAAACCCTTTGGCAGTATTGCCACTCTCCATTTTCCCCATGCACAATCCTACTCCCATATGCAACTCTTGCCTCCCTTTGGCTGCTGTGAGGCTGTTAATAAGCATGTGCTGTACATTTGGCATGATTTCCACCTTCCACTTGCCATTTATTCCTTTTACAACCTCCGTTGTTATAGGTCTAGTGTAGCAAACTTCTGCTTTATGGGAATTTGCAGCCCACTTGACATATGGTACAGGATCACTGGCCAAAATGGCAGAAGAGCAGACAGGATTATACAACCCAAGTTCATTATCTGTCTTGTTCCAGGACTTACTTTGGTCTGTGCCCAAAAGGAGCCTAAATTCCTAATCATATGATAACAAGACTGGCTCTTCCACATGTTTGCTGGACATCTCAACGGCTTCCACTGTTCTTGGAAGCAATAATGGACTGTGCTGGCATTCCCTCCCCATGAAGAGCCATGGATGAGGGGTGTCAGCCTTTGCTTTTTCTCTCTGCTAGTGATCATAGGACAATGAAACCATGTTGATGCATGTTTTCCCATGGTAAATATTCTATATTTTTTCTGAGCTGTGTGACTGATGGATCAGGCCAGGGAAATCTCTCCTGCAAATGAGTTTATCCAGGATGCAGTGAGATGACTGGAAATATAGATTCCTCTTTGCAGTGGCATCACTGCTCTTCTCCTTCACCCAGCTATTAGAGTAGTTTTTCTCCTCATCATGGCAGACATGAATTGGTGTATGTCATGTACCAGAGCCACACACAACAGGTTTGGTTTCTGACCTTGGGGAAATGTTAGCGTTTTGTGCAGTGTGAAATGTAAAGAGATGCCCTGTTCTGTATCCCCCAGAGGACCAGGTATAACCAGACACCTGGAACTTACCAAGTATGCATCAGATGTGTAAAATTGCTCCAGATACAATTTTAAGTCTATTTTCACTGGAAAGACAGCCAGGTGAACTTTTTTCTTTCTGCTCAGATAAGAATGAATATAATTTTTATTTACATTGTGTCACTACCCACTGTGTAAAAGTCTCTTCACTAGGTTCTCTCTGGCTTTCTTGCCATGGGTATTGTTGACATTTTCATTTAGACACTGTGTGCTGTGGGAGTTCTGCCCCTTACACTGTTTGTCAGGAGAACCACATGTCACTTGTGAATTAAAACATTCCAGTGGAGACATTCATAGCACAAATCATTAGTTGCCAATTTGATTCAAACCACAAACATCTATCACAAAACTTCAGTGTTTCAAAAGGACAGAATGCCTGTCTCCCTTCCACCATGGCCCCAGTGAAATCCTGGCTTTCTGCAACGTGTTCAAGGTCCCATTTCAGCTAAGACTTTCCACCCAAAAAACTGCACAAGCTGTGAGTAGTCTGGCAAACAAGATGAGCAGTGTTTTTAATTAAAAAAAGGAAAAAGAATACTTGGTGGCTAAGCAAAGTTAATAACCAAGTCAGGTAATACAATCAGGCCTTTTCCTGGGATCACGCATGTGTCGCATCCCAGGCTTCATCAATATCCACAGATTCTGGATTGTTGCTTCCTTGTACCCCAATTCCTTATGGCTTTTGTTCTCTTGCTTTCATTTTCTTTCATTCTGGTTTCTTCTTATTGTTGTTGCTTCTTTGAAAAGATCAATGAACAGGTCTTACAGTCGTGGCGTAAAAAAGCCACTATTTTCCTTTAAACTTTAAAAGACTTCATTATTAGTATTATTTCGCATAAGAGGGATGTTTGTCTCTTCCTTCTTGCCTGTAGCCCCCCTGCAGCTAAACTTTCTGACGGTGCTTTGTGTTTAAAAGGAAATTAATGGCAAAGAATGCACAATTTGACTTAAAACATATTGATATTGCAAAATGAAGAGCCATTTAATGAATTTTTTGTCCCCAGTGAAGAGCCAGTGTAAGGAACAGTAGGGGCTGCAAACAAGACTGAAAATGGCACTTTAATAGCAAAATGCATTTGTTTGAACAGTGCTTCCCTTTTCTTTTCTAATGATTTTACAACATTGTCTCTCCTTTGTTCTCTTCATTAGTTGTCTGTGACCACAAACACATTCCAGTAAGAAAGGTAGAAAAATAAAACCATCCATCTAAATACTTTTGACACCAGGAAAAACACCTATTAGTACAAGAAAGCACTCCAGTCGGTTGGTGTCCTGTCTTGGACATGCACAAAAACCCACAAAAGCAAAATCCCAAATGACCAAAACTCCCCAGTAAGCTCTTTACCTTACAAAATTTTGCTTCCTGCCCACGAGAAGAAAGTAGGGCCTGGAGGAGGGGAGGTTGTTGACAGAGAAGAAGCCATTAATATTTCTGGAATTGCAAGAGCATTGATACAACTGTTATTATTATAACAGCACTTACAAGCACTGCTGAACGTTAGGGATTGAAATACTGGTAGCTGTGTTTGAGGCTTTATTTATTAATGCCTGTAAAATGCTTTGAGATCTTCAATTACAGGATTTTTACAGAGAAAACTTTTATATTGTCTTTAGCCATGCTGGCCTCAATCCTCAGCTGAAAGCTAAAACAGGATGGTAGGATAGATACCAGGGCCATACTGTCCTGTAATGTAAGTTAATGTAAAATAACCACAGACATCTCTGATTTTAGATTGTGTGTGGCTACTTGCAGCCACTGGCTGGAGTTCATTAGGTAACACCATGTCAGGGTCAATCAGAGCACCTCTTTTCTTACCCCACTGCTCTCAAACCACCATGCTTCCTGCCAAAACATGTTTTCTGTCTTTCACCATGCTGGCTACATTCACTGAAGGGTCTCAGTACAACTCCATAACCTGCTCAAGTCCACACTCTCAGGATGCTCATATTATTTTGCTGCTCTGTCCCTCTGTCACCTGTGTTGCAAGGATGTTCCCAGGTTGTGGCAATACAGCCTCATATCACACCATTCTTTCCAATCCATACCCTTCTGTCCTGGGAACATAGCCTTGTGGTTGTGCAGGAGATGATACAAACTGGTTTGGTAGTGGCAGCTGTAAAAATCATTGCCCATGTACCAGGTGTTAAAATAATAGCACTTTTTAACAAGTTCTTTTGACAGATCTTACTCTGTACATTTTCAATATCTGTCCTCAACATGGTGAGTGGCTGCTCCTTCCTCCTGCACTCAGTCCATCAAGCTGGAGGAGACCCCATTAGCTGAAGCTGTCCTTGTCTCCACCACCTCAACCATTCCCTGATCTCTCATCTAGTCAATAAGTCTTTGGCAGCAAAAAACTCTCCAGGAATTTTCTAATTACTGTACATGGCAAAGCCAAAAGTCATTAATATGTGAGATATTCCATAGAGGCTTTTTGGCAAAGTCAAGCATGGCACATATTTAATAGCAAACCATTTCAAAAGGAGTTGAATGCTTTAAAAATAATTATTTATGCTGTCTTTTGTTTTTCCCCTCTCCTTACAAAGCCAAACTACCTTAACTTGCCAAAAGTTTGAGTCTCCAGACACAGAGTAAGGGGAAGGCATTTTAGAAACTTTAGACAAGTCATTTAGTCCTACTTGGTCATTTATTGTATAACAATTTGAAGACACAATATCTCAAGACACACTAGAATGAGAAGAAAGCTCTAAGACTGAAGGAATATGGGACAGTTGTTTTGGTATTGACAGAAGGTAGCAGAAGACATTGCTTAGATTTTATGGGAGAAGGGGAGGAGAGGCTCTTTCATTCAACCCTGGTTGAATGTTTGCCGGTCTCTGTTGCCATGGCTGGGATTTTCTGCTGTACTCATGGAAAGGGCATCATAAAATCTATATTCAACATATATGCTGTAGTGTCCTTCAGTTGAAATGGTCTACCTTTCCTGGGACAGCTCCCCCTGGCATATCAGACTGCAAATCTACATTAACTTGCAATTCCAAGTGTGATTTTGGGAGGGGGATGCAGAGAGGGGTGAAATTTTTTCTTGTGTTTCATTTTTTCCTTTTTTCCTGAGTTCGATCCTGAGTTGCACAATATTAACAAATTCTTGAAACACCTTAGCACATCAGGAAAGATCAGTAGTCACCATGTTAATAAGATGACAATGTCATGAAATAATAACAGATCCTTTCAGAGTTTTATAGCTTTTATCATGTCTCCTCAGTTTATCAAACTAATTATTATTCTCTAAGTTTTTGACTGAATTTTTAAAGAGAAAATCTCAAATTCTAGTAAAGCACACACAAACCAAAACCTCCTTCAAGGACATATTTAGATCCTGACTCACACTAGGATATTTTATAACTGATTGATAAATGACAAATTGCTCTTTAGGTACAATGTGATTAACAGTAAATAATATATGATGGTTGTCATAGGCAATGAATGGACAGAAATCATATTTACTCACCATCTACAATACTTCATATCTACTTATAACAGACTAATACTTCTCCTGTAATAAATAACCATAACAAGCCCATAAATCAGCATTAAATGAAAGCACTGTTTTAGAAATCCAAACTCAATGTTACATGCTAGAACAAAGATTTTCAGCTTTTCTTAATAATAACTTGGTATTTGATTTCTTTAGTCATTCACAGTAATGATTTTTCCTTAGCTGAATTAATTTAAAAGCAAATATAACCACATAGGATTTACCTACTAATGAAAACACCATCAAACACTTAAATCCCAGTTGCATAGATTGGTTTCTTGCCTGAAATTAGCTCTGAGCACCCAATGTTACTACCTTTTCCCTCGGCAATATGTTTTTTATCATACTGAAGACTGATCTTAGGCCAGATACAACCCTACTCTTGACATGTTAGGTGGGGCATTTGTTCACTGAGCTGCTGCTTAAGGCTACCTGCCTTAAACCTTCATACCTGCTCAGTTGTTCTAACTAGTTACTGATTAAAATAAATAAATTAAATAGCATAAAGTTTTATAAACCTGCAGCATGGTTGATAGGCTGCCACTTTCCAGTTGTGTCCCTTTGCCTAGCAGACCTTGTACAATGTAGCACATATGACACTGGATGGGGATAGAGCCATATGTGTTTCATGATGAACCCCTCAGAACAATCAAAACTCTGCAGTGGCTCAGCTGAAAGAAGGAACAGGAATGCAATACCTTACTCTGTGGTCCATCATGACTGCAAAGCTTTTTGGCTGGACAAGGAATTTTGGGTTTTTAACAGTCTTCTGATTAATACAATCTGTAGATAAAACTAAAACGCAGTGCTATCCAGTGCCCCAGGGCTCTCACTGAATGATCCAAGAGCTTTTGTTTACGACACAGAGACCAATTGATTTACACTTCTTGCTTTCAACAAGCCTCTCATGAAGAACACAGTGACATGCTCAAGTACCAAAAGAGAAGGAAGGCACAGTGATGAAAAACAGGCATTGTGGCCATTAGCATCGATCAGCAATTGATCAGTGTATAAGCGAGCAAAGAGGTACAGGATGATTACTGTGTATAACAAAACCTGATTTAATCTTGTTCAAAAGTTGTATTTCCTGTGAAGAGGCTCTTTGGTCAGGAGACACAAAATTCATTAGCACAAACCCAAGAGTCATGTAAGGAGCTCTGTCTTGGAGATTATGCAGGTCCATCCTTGTGCAGACACGAGGATATGAAAAAGTTTTTCACATGATGCATTAGTCTATCAATAATTTCATGTCAAACAGGACCTTACCTATGTCCTTTGCTTATTTAATTAGATATTTTTCAAGGCTGGCTAAAACCACAAGACCACATCACTACAAGAATACGATTGATTTCAAAGAATGAATAGGAGAAGGAGGACAGCTGAGACAGCACTTGGTTTTCTGAGATGCTGAGGATCCTGCATGTGTGTTGAATAACAAACCCTTTTGTTTAGTCAGTAGCACCAATTTTGTTATGAGCGGGTTCTTCAAACTTAGATAAACCAGAGAGGGCTTTCTTTTAAGTGGAAAAAACCTACCCAACTGTCAGCTTGAGAGAGGCATGTGAGTTAACTCCTATTACACTCAGTCTGAGCTAAAACGACATCGCTTTTCACTCTCACCCCGAGACCTAACGAGCTTCAGCACTTGAGATGTGAAAGACCAATAACTTAATCCACTGTTTGAAGCGATCCCTATTTTTAAAGCAGTGCTGTATTTGATTAAGTCACTGTAAAGCTCAGCAGAGCTGTGTCAAGTTAAATTATATTCTTTAAAGTAAAAATGCCATTTTACATGAAACGTAAAACTTCAGTCTTATTGCATTTTTATAAGAAAACCAAGTACCATTTATTTACATCCAGACAGCCCCCATTAATAGCAATCTATAGCTGGCAGATGTTATGGGCCTGGATGTGTTCTAAAGGACAAAAATATTATCTTGTAGATTTATAGATTAAAGACATTGAACTATTTTTCAAAGGTATGCACAGATTCCCTGAATTCATAGCCAGAAGATACCTGAGTGATTATCACTGAGTGATTATGCAGGTCCCAATATGATATAAACATTGCTGCCTTTATCAAAACCTTTTTATCTCAGCAAAATTGTTCTTGCTAGCTTAACAGAGTAGGTTTCCCACAATCCCACATTGACTGGTATTTGTAACCTTGCCTTTCTCAAACCTGTTACCTGGGTCACTCCATTCACACTCTCTAAATATTGGTACAACATTAGACTTCGTCTAGTCCTCTGGAAACTCACCAGTGATCCAAGGCATTAAAAATCAACACTAAAAGCTTGGACAGTTCCTTGGCCTACTCTGTGAAAATTATTGGATGCAGGTGATTGAGAGCCAATGTTATTAATATGATCAACTTTGGCAGTTTTGGAAAAGAAACTACTTCAGCAGCACCGTGCAAGACTATGTACCTTGGCTTTTCCTCAAATACAGAACAGAAATGTTTGCTGAGCACTTCTGATTTTTCTGCATTATCATCAAATATTCTATTGTATACACCTAGGAATACCCAAGCACAATGTTCTTGTAATTAATCCCTACCCCTCAATCCATGCATGTGCACATGAAGACACACACACAGTTTTTGATGTTTCAGTGCCTTGAGTGAAAGTTCTCTTTGTGTACTTCACCACTCATAATTTTTCTGTTCTTTCTAACATCTAGTCCATGTGATGTTACCAATTTACCTTTTCTCCTTTTCTTATGTAACCGTGATAATAAAGACTTTTTTTCCTTCCAAGCTGGGTAGTTGAAATAGTGTCACCTTTATTTCTTGAACACAGAACTGTGACTTCTGAGACAGAAGCAGAAATTCTGAGACTGCCTGTGGTGGGGCTGATACATCATTCCCACTGAATTTCAAACCTTGTGGAACAAGATGATCAAGGGGTCTCTGCCAACAGTTCTTATTCTGTCTAAGGATCCTCCAGCCTAGACCAACATGGTCCTGAGATACTCAAACCTCATTTCATTTGTAAGCTGAATCATATCTGCATTGCTATCTACCAAATTAAAGATTAACAAATACAACAGAGTTGAAAATGACCACTGATGACACTTATTCCATATCTAATTATTTGTTGTTTAAAAAAAATAAGCATCACTAGGACTTTCACTGATTAATTTCTAAATTTAGAAATGAGATATAACATTGTTCAAGTCAGAGATGGGCGTCTCTGAAAAGAATTTGTGGAAAAATGTATGTGACACACTGGAGCAGTTGTGTCTTTGGCCTTGGGGATCTCAGTTGCTCTTGCATCTGTAGCATCTTTCAAATATGCAGATGTTCTAAGAGAATAGAGCTATAGTTAATCAAATATTTAGGTACTAAAGATTGGTTTTATTCCAAGCTTACACAGGATTTGGAGGTCTTCAGGTCTTCAAAATATTCTGCCATTTTCTTTGTATGTTTGAAGCAAGGTTCAAACTCATACTGGTTATTCAGATTTGCAGATATTGGCTAAGATAATCCCAAACCTCAGCGACCAACCTCAAAGTATCTCCTAAATGTATATCCCACATATATTCTGAGAGAAGTATCTGATTTTGTCAGTGGACTGTAATGGCAAGAGAAACAAAGGTGAACAGAAGGATGATAAAATTGTTGCCCCCCCACTTGCTAACACAGAGATGTGAGCTGTACCATCAGGGCACCTGGGAAGACAGCAGTAAATGTAAAGAAGTTAAACCCACCTGTGATTTCCCTTATACTTCATGAATTAATTCTCTATATAGTGTGAAATGGTGGCTGAAACAGCACCAACCATTTACCAGGATGCCTTGGGAAGCTGAACAAACTTTCTCTCCATGCTGTGCTCATGGGAACGCGAAGTTTTCTCTCACTGAGGTTAAAATGTTTGAAAAGCAGAGCCCTATATAAAATTCTGTTTGTGCAGCTGAAGTTCTGATGCTGTTTACCTGAAATGTTTCTATAATTCCTCAACTTTTTGAGTTTCAGGTTGGTGATTTGCGAGTAGCAGATTGCACTCTCCTGAACTAAATCTAACAAGTGCCACAAAGTGAAAATAAACTGGAGAGACTTGAAATAAAAATCACTTCAAGAAATCTAAGCGTGGTGGGGTTTTTTTTTGTGGTTTTTGTTTTTTTTTCCTCCCACTTTAAGCCAACTAAACTCCCAACACATTCTGATCATCTCGCCACAGTGTGTCTGTGCTGGTGACAACTGATTCATGTGTACATTTACATATCCCCTCAGTGCCAGCAGCAGAATACAAAATGGGTCCTCCTGCTCTGGCAGATGACACAGCGCTGGCAAATCAGGAGGAGCTGTCAAAAACAGCTGTCCATTAAAAGAGTTTGCTGAAACAACTAAGAGCTGTTTGAAAATGCTAGGTCGTAGAATTTAATTGGAGTAGCAACTGTTCGAAATTAAGATTAAAAAGGACCAGTCGGCACGGGTGGGTTTAAGGGGTGTTTTTATATATGGATATTTACATTTGGGATAGAAACAATTAAGTTTGCTGATTTCCTCTGCCTCTTTCTGCTTATACTCCTGCTCCATCCCCTGGGTCAGAAAGTTTGGGCTTGTCCATAACTGCTCTGTTGCACATTAAGCAAAGCAACTATCCACACTGGTACCCAGGCAGTGTTATTTCAGAGATGAAGGTGAAAATGAGAAATTCATGGGTTTTTTAAAAGCAGCCTGTCTGTGTGGGTGCAAACTGTATTCTGCTGCACTGCCAGTACGTTATTAGCTGCCCATGTGGACAGGGGATGTGGTTAGTTTTCCAGAGTGGGAACAAGATGCAGGCACAGACGGCCCGAGCAGAGCTCCCACAAGCATATTCCATTACACCACGCACCCTACTTACAGACCACATTTGTCTCAGCACATAAAATTGCATGCACATAAATGAAGGACTTCATAAAGTTTTATCTTTAGTATGAATGTAGTCTTGGGAAAAAGAGACTACTGTAACAGCCCAGAAAATTTCATTTTTCACTAGGAACTTGTTTTGAATGCGCTGGAGGCAACACTAAGGCCTGTCTTGGCTTAGGTGGTCTCTGAATCAGAAACTTGACTGTGGAATAAATGTAGCAGAATAGAAACACAGGCAAGCAAAACTGTTTGGCAAAAACTAGAGATCCTGGCTTAGTTGAATATTTTGTAGAACAAAACCATTTAAAAAAATACTGAAATGAAGTCAGCGTGTTTCATTTTGACAGTGCCAAAACAAAATTATTTTAATTTTGCGACATTTCAAAATTTTGCTCTTTTTTTTTTTCCCAATAAAAATATTCAAAATCCCAGGAAAAGGTTTTCTTCAAGCTCAAATAAAAGTGTTTCTCTTTTTCACTACTTTTTTTCTCTCTCTCTGCAGCAGCTCTAGCACAGGCAGGCAGAAGATCTGCATTTAGTTCCTCATTTTGCGACCAAGTCCTCATCACAGTGCCTCGGGCACCAACTCTACTTATGTGCTCTAGCTTGGCGCATCTGTAAGTGTGTTCCTAAAACATTCCTAGTACTTTGACTACTTGGTACTTATTCTTTTCCTCACACAAGTAAAAATCTCCTTGTTTTTTCCTTTTAGAAAGCAAACACTGTGGCACACAAACTGTGTCCTGTCCATTACAGATCAATGATTTGGTCTCAGGCCATGAATCGAGAGAGGCAATAATGCCTAGTTTCTTCTTGCTTGAAATGCCAAGACCTATGTCTTGAAAGAATTCAGAATAGCCATGAACATATTGCAATAGTATTTTGTAAATTTTAGTGCCACTGAACATCTTTACCTTGGTTGTAACTTTTTAATATGTTGGACCCCAGCTCTGGTTTGTTTGCTTTAAATAAAATCTGCTTTAAAATGTAAGAGAAAAAAGAAAACTGTTGTAGCAAATCAAAAAGCATTCAGGCACTAAAATTAAATTTCCCATTCTGGAAGAAAAAAATAGAAGTTGAAAAGGCATTAGGCTCAGTTTCCCAGCAGAAACCTTACAGTAATGCCTGTGACTGCAAGTCTATAGCTCAGTGTACGCAATACATTGCAACTAGAAGTAGCAGTGACAGCTGGTGGGTTAGTAAACAGATTTCATTTCAGTTTTTGTCTGAAAATGATACAAATTTTTCTTTAATACGATCCTTTGCTACATCTTCTGTTTCCATCCAATGATGAGGTCCTTTCCAATTTGTATCCAAGCTCTGTTAAATATTTTATTTGACTTAACACACATAAATGAAACAAACAAAAATCATTTTGAAACACTTAAAATCATTTTGAAACACTTGAGTGAAGTCTGTAGTCTGCTGGAATGGTTAAAAAATGTAGGTCCTAACAGAATTTGGAAGAGGGAGGGCATAAACAGAAAACATGCTAATGGCCTTGTATGCACATAGTGCCACACACAGCAATAAAAGCCAACACATGTTTTTAGAGTGTTTTACTTGAGCTGAGAGGTATTTTAAAATTTGTATTTTCTGAAATTTCCTGCAGGAAACTCCTTCAAGCAATTTCTTTTCTTTTGTTTCCTTGTCCTTCCCTAAGCTGCCTCAAAAGCCTCTGAACTGAGGTATGATTGCAGAAAAAAACTTGGACAAAAAAAACCAGAAGAAAGGAAATGCCTAAAGTGATTCAAAAAACATAAACTAACGACACCAAAGCATAAAGATTCACTCTGTTTCTTTGCATGGATATGTCCAGGTAGGAAGGGAGAAAGAGGAATCTCCAAATGAACTGGGAAATTTCAATTTAAAAGAACAAATCCTATTTATGTTTGCATTGAAAAATACATTTAACATCTATTTTAGGACAAATCACCTATAAGTGTTCATTGGCCAAAGGGTAAATTTCGAGTCAGACACACACTCAGCTCCCAGGAACAGGAACAGGAGTGGCTCCTGCACCTCTGTGTGTGCAGCCTTAGGGCAGCAGACAGCCAAGTCCAGGATGGAATCTGTTACTTCACTTCTTCTTTCCATAGCCAAATAATTTGGCATACAGGCAGAGATATGCAGATTAGCTAGCAACATGAAAATATATAATAGGGCTTTACTGCTTTGTTTCTACCACTGCAACCTCTTGCTGCAGAGGCTTTACGGAAAAGAAAAAAAAATCCAACCCTGTAATATATATAAATAATAAAATTACTCTGGATTGAAACTCTCCCTGTGGCTCTTGCATGAGGTGGGAGGGTGTTGAGGCTTGTAGGACAGATCTGTGCTGTGATCAGAGCAGTGATCATGGAAGAGAAGCCCTCATTAGTTCGGATATTAACAATCCTTTTCTCTCCTCTTTAACCAGCCATTAGGTATGGGCTTCATGTCCCTGGATACTGCAGAATCCCAAATTTCATGAGTATTAGCAGTGCATGGACCAATATGTGAAAGAATAGGAGTTTGTGTACAAATCAATATACAACTGTATTGAAATCTAATATGTTGTCCAGACACTGATAGAATCTTGCCATTAAAACATCACTCTCTATTTCCTTTCATTAAGGCCTTTGCTTTCAAAGCTCACCCACTCTGCATGCTCTGTCCTGCCTCCTGTTTCAAAACACACAGTTCAGCAAGGAATAATCAGCCCTGAGTACCCCAATATAGTATCTTGACAGTTTTTGTTGCTGCTATTCCATCCCACAAACATCCTTGTGATTCAGCAGAGATGAGTCTAGCTATCCCTGAGAAGGTAGAAGGTAGAAATACCTGCTATCTGCATGAAATCCTGAGAACATGATTTCAGTGCTACCACTGGCTGATTCCATATTGCAATGGCACTGCTAACCTACACCACATGGTTACCATTAGTAACTGGGACCCAAGTTTTAATTCAAATGTGAAATAACAACTCTATGTGAGCTCCATGATGGGAACAAAGATCTTTCATCCACAGCTGAGATACTTACATGTTGGCCTCAGTAAAGAGAGAACTCTTAATGAAGAGTCTTTTCTCTATTTCTGAAAAACATTGGCATTTTTCATAAGTTTTATAAAACTTTTAGGCATTGAAGGTCTAGAAGATTACTCTAGCAAGGTCCAGTAAAAGGAGATAGAAAAGGGAATCTAAAGGAGATAAAGTACATACAAGTTAACAGTGATTTTATCATAGAATATCCTAAGTTGGAGGGGGTCCACAAGGACCATCAAGTCCGTATTTTCTCAATAGGGAAATTTAATATTAACAAGCCTGATCATCTATAAAGCACAAAGCAAACAGTATTGAGTGCTCTCTCACAGATTTCAAGATTGCATGACTCAACCCAATGAGCAGAGTGCATTGAGTGTGGTGGAAGCTCTCAAACTTCCTTAAAATGATACTAAAACCTCTTCACACTAAGCCACTGGAAAGCATTTTGAACTAAGCAAAGCTGTCATGGTGTTACCTACAGGGCAAAATCCAAAAGCAACCTCTGGGTGCAGCCACATACAATTGGGTCAACTGCACAAGCAACACCGATTTCAGCCAGAGTGAAGCAGCTCTAAATGCAACAATTGAGAAACAAGGAAGGGGGATATAAAGAAATGAGGGATCATTCTTAAATCAAAAGCTATGGCAGGTCGCACCACTCACTCATCTGTGTGTGCACTTCGTGATTCTCATTCAGTTCTTCTGGATTCTCAAACAAAGTGCAGAGTCCTAAAAATATTTGGAACTATTACAAAGCATAAATTATAAATGTGTCGAGAAAATGGAAAAAGGTGTCTTGGGCCTACTTAGAGCACAAAATGATCTCAACCATTATTCAACAATGATATGAAGATCTTTTATTTCATTTCTTCTTAACAGTTCCCTGTGTTTGCTATCATTTCTTACCCAGCACCGTGTCAATAATTACTAAATTAGCAGGACGCCTGTACAATTTCAGCTAAAGTGTTATTACTGACAAGTCAAACAAAGAAAGCTGATCGAAAAGATGGGACTCCATCTCCTTATTTAAATGGACCGTGTTCACAGAAGAAGATTGAAACTCCTTTTTCTTCAAAGGAAGAAGGGAAGGGTATAGTTTACATTTTGTGCTGCTCAAGGACAGGGAGTCAGAGGAAATGCCTTTTTAATGTAAACCTCTTTTCATTTTCAAGGGACAAAAATGAAGGTTATTTAAAAGAATCATGCTTGGTGGAAGAAGTAATTATGTATTTTTTTCAAATCTCAGAAGAATAATGCTTTTATATTTCCCTGAGATGACCCAATTCGCTTTGTGATGTGCTCCTTTAAATGTAAGTGTGTTGACTTCTTTGAACCTCATTGTTTTTAGTGTCTAAAGAAGCTCCTCTCATACCACAGTGTTGATTGATTTTGACTCTGTACCGGTGCCCAAATATTCATAAAGCTATTGCTGGTTTATACAACCCACAAGTGAAAATGGTGTATAATATCTGCTCCTGGATAGCTCCAAAATGCTCACATATAATGACATGATCAAATTGATTTTTTGAAAAGCACTGCTCCAAATTTGTTACACATTTGGGCTAAAGAGTTCCAAAATGTGGAAGATCCTAATGGAATTTCAAGATTGCGCAGTCCTTTCTTAATATTTATTTGATGTTATTTCTCTGTGGTAATTTTTGGTGGAATAAATGTGATATCCTATTGGCATTCCTTAGTGTGTGAAACAGGATGCAGTTCTGTAACCTTCCTCAGAGGTTTATCTACCTTTACTGTTTCATCACTCCAGTGCCTCATTCCCTCCAAAAATAAGAGCTTCCACAATCAGGATCAACAGCTTTTGTGGTTTTTTAATCCAAATCACCTACATTATACTGCTGAAAGTGTTCAGGGACAGGTTTCTTTAGGTAGCAGTCACGTAAATGTGAAAAAAAAGAGAAAAATATGAAAGAACCATAATCTCTCTAATATGGTAACGCAGAAAGGGAGACAAATTTCATCAGTCTTAGTCATCTAATGATTATTATGTGCTACACCCCTAAATCTGGAATTTATTTAGTTGCTGTCACTTGTCATGTAAACAAGCCAATGGGGACTACTTAAATCTATAAAATTAGACATTTGGTTTTAGGCCCTTTAATATTTTTTTGATTAGGTCTCACTGGCCCTCTCAGCACTGCCTCAGTGCAAATAAATAAAGAGTGATAAAGTTAACTACAGCATCTCACTGACATTTTTCAAACCTTAAACTATTTTATTTCAATTTTTATAGCAAAAAATTTTGAGTTGAGTTCTCACTAGCTCCAAAACAAGTCAATTCCATTCCCACAGAGTTGAATCCAATTACTAATTTTACTTGTAGTACACCCCATTCTATTCCTTAGTTCACAATCAAAGGAATAACTAGTTTAATATCTGTCATCTACTACTTGCAATTCTACAGTCCCACAGACCAGGGTCCAATTATGCAAACTGAACCATTTTCTAGGCTAGACCCATTTAGAAGTCATCTTTTTCTCTTTAATATGTCTGAAATCTTCTATTTTTTTACAAAAATCACTGTTCTCAAAGCTTTAATTTTCATGGAAAGATTGAATACAGGCGACTTTTTTTTTTTCCCCAAAACACAAGTGTTTCAAAAAATGTGACCAACTGAGAGCAAAGAAACAGATTTGTACACAGATTTTTGGAAATGAGTGGTGATATTGCAGTAGACTTCACTTCAAAAAAACCTCAGTCCTTTTAATACTGAAGGTATTTTTGAGGCTGGTTGCAAAGTGATCTAGCAATGCTGCTAGTGACTTATTTAATGGTTTGCCTTTTGCTCAAAATGCTCTGTAAGACCTTTAGGTATGCATCTTCAGTTTATTAAGATGCCACAGGAAATGTAGAATTAAGTGGGAAAAAAATAGATCCTGAATCAGATTAAACTTGAATTTTCACTTTATGACACAAGAAGAGATATTCTGTGAAAATGAAGGACAACAGACATTTGAATATACTTCTTGCAGAATGCACATATTAATCTGTGGTGCTCTAGGCCACAAGCTATTTATTGAGGATAAAAATATAGCAAGAGACAAAAAAATTACTGAAGCTGTACTCTAAGACACTTGATTCAATTACAGAAAATTAGATACTTTAAATGGTACTTAATCTCCACAGAAAAAGGAAACAGCTTTTCTCAATGAGTAGATTATATCATGTTATTTATTAGGGAGTTTCTCGCACTCTCTTGTGAAGCATCTGGTTCTGATCACTGCTGGAATCAGTCTAGGGAAGTAGGTGGAATTGGTCTGATCCTCCATAAGCACATTTATTACTACCTAAACAGAGCCATATCTGGGGTAACATGTAGCTACACCTTTAGCAATGAGCAACAACATCACACAAGGAGAAATGAAACACGTGTTGCCCTGCTATTGGGAGAATATGGCAGAAAAGGTATAGCTACTCAAACTGGATTTAATAGTAAAGAATAAAAAATCACATGTTTGGAAGAAAAATAATGCCACCTAGACAGCTTTGCATGAGGTTCATGTAATGTCATTTTAGGTAGTGAGAAAACGGATGTCTACTTAACCATCTGTAATTTTATTCCAGAAGAAATATTCTCCTTATTCATACATTCCCAGTCCATGCAGGAAGGAAACAATGATTGCTCATGCTAGGATGGATTTTCTTTTTAAGTAGAATCATGATGGTGTTTACTTTGGCAAGGAACAAATTTAATGCTAGTTAAAGCGGGTTTTTTTGTTGACTTTTACACTCATTACATGCTGTTGCAGCAACTCATGAAAATTATTAATAGAAATACAAATAGCCAAATGTTTTTTAAAATCACTGTTTGTTGCCTTTGAGTCAAGTAATCAGATCTTTGTATTTAGAGAACTGAGATACTGAAGGAAAATATGGCATTCTGAGGAACTAGTTCATTGCAGTGTATTTTGCAATATTAATGCCGTGTATGGAAGCTGAGAGGCTGGGAGAGAGGTTTAAAGAAACTCGAAAGATTTCTTAGCTTATCTCTAAATTACTATTTTTTTAGCACTAAGAGTCCTGAGGGAATATTCATAGCTTCAAAGAAATCACAGCAGCAGTGCGACGTAAAGAGTTACCTCCCAACACACAATCTGCTTGGCCAAGATTTATCTACCCCAAACGAGGCAGCCAACTGAAGTACCTACCGTAAAAACTTTGTTATCCTACAAATAACTAAATAGGTGTTGGAGGGAAACAGGAATCTCCTAAGGACAATTCAGATCCTAGACAGGCTAAATTGCCTCCTTAAGGTGCCTCTCTCACTCCATTGACTACACAGAGAGCCACACGAATATATTCTTAAGCACCGTAGTTAAGTTCCTAAAGTTAGGTGAAATAAATCTGGGCCTTGTGGGTGAAATAATTTTATACATAGGCCTGATTTCTGTTTACTTGTTTTTCACATGCTGCATATGCATCTGAAGTGGTTTAATTGTGCAGTTTTGTGTACATTGTCCCATCATTACATATATTTTCATCTCACTACAAGTGGAGTGCAAAAAGAGGCTTAATGAAAGTGGCAGCTTGTTCAACAGCATTAACTCAAGACAATCAGCTCTGTGTATGTATAGTGGGATTCTATATATAGTCTTCATGATTCTAATCCTGTTCCTATTGAAATAATGATGTATTTTCTTTGGGAGATAAGAGACCAAGATAGAGACTTGGTCTACCACAATGCAGTGTTAAATTCTCAGTAAGTATAACTCAATGATGTCTACTAAGCAGGTGACCTTACTAAATGGTCCTCCTTCAAGATCTATAAAAATCTATACTGAACATATGTGCACACATACAGATGCACGAAACCATGCATAGGAATTATTGACTTGCACTGAATTTCAGGCACAAGGTAAATTTTTCTGGCAATGAAAACTCACAGGAAACAACTGAATCTTTTAAGTATCCCCTCATGGAACTCTTGTAAATATCATCCCTGAGGAGAAAATGTTATATCACACTAGAGTTTATAGAAAAGTGATCACCAACAGTATTCAGAGCAGGCATGGGTCTCCACAGCTGGTGTTTTCCTAATTCCACCATTCACACAGCTGCATGTCTAAGTTTTGGCCACCTCTGAAAGTCTCCAGTCATGAAAAATGGACTCACATGCTTAATATTTTGTACACTGGCTTTTTCCTTTACAATAACTCAGAGTTTCCCACCTTCTGGTAGGAAAATGTTGATTTAGTTGCAAGATCCTAACTGAGAACCAATTCTTAGAGAAGATGTAAATAGTGCATGAAGACAAAATAAACCCAGAGCCCTGATCTCAGTGCCTGGTGTTATTTGAAGTTTTCACACGTGCTCCAGGCTCAGCAATGCTCAGCTGGACTTACAGTCAAAGGAGTCCTGAACAAAAGCAATTTTGCAGGATCATCTTCTAACAACAAAAACAATGATTTAGCTGCCTGGGGCTGGTGCATCTGCTATGACATTATTCTTAGGAAAGGGTGTGGTTCTGGCCATTTTGTAAAAAGATGATTGTTCATTTGAAGGGACCGTGGGCTGGGATCTTTCAGCTCCTGTGAGCTGACACAGCCTCCAGAAGCAAAGCCAACTGACACCTGCTGAGGTCCTGGTATGCCTAATTTTAAAAGGATGTACAAGTTTCTCTCCCCGATACCAAATGCTATGATGTCTACATCAAACAGTCAATTATGTGTGGGCTGCTTCTAAACAAAAGTTTTTCTAATTGTTTCAGATACACCATCTGTTTCTGATCAAAACCATGGTGAAACTGCAAACCCTCATAAACATCATCCTAGATTTCTCTTTTGAATGAAATCAGATTAGCACTGAAGGGTATAACTTCAAAGAGCTCTGATGTCCAAATGTACATGAGGCTCATGGGTCTTCCTAGACAAGAGATCTCAAGGGAACAGTTTTCATGCTGTTTTCTTTCTTGTCACCTACAGGGAAAATACCATTCAGATGGCCTTTTCTAGTTGTTTTAATTTTGTTTCTAGAGAAAACTAGGCAGAAGAGCTTCAGGATTTCTTTACTATTTTTATATAAAAACAATCCAAGATTGGTGGTTAAGTAGATGTCAATAAATATTTCAGCTGAAATCCTCAGAGTGCTTTTTATTTTACTATGGGCATCTCTTCCTATCTAGATAGAAGTTTTGTCTTTAACTTCAGGGTATTTCTTAATATGCTGACCACAATAGTGTTTACATTCCCCAAGCAGGGCTCCCTGCTTAGCCCATTCTTCTTCTTAGAAATATACTTCAGTGTAGCTGGCATGAGACAAAAAAGAAAACTTCCCTTGGACCAACACCAACACATTTCAACAAAGCTTCTGATCAAAGTGCAAGAAAGAAATGAGAAACAAGAAAGGCAATAGTTGCAATAGCTCAACAGCTATTGTGGAATTTCTTTAGGGAACCAGAAACCATCCTATCTATATTGTGGCATTAAAGCACAAACAGCATTTCAACAAAATGCCAAGAAGAAAACTTTCATCAAGGAAGTTTAACCATTTCTGTCAGTTTAGAGGTCAAAGAGCCGGGATGACAATACATCCCAGGGGGAAAGGGCTTCCTCTGTAGGAGGTGAAGAGCAGGTGAAAAGGAAGGATGCATCTGGTTCCAGAAGTCTGGGTGCCACCAGTACAATCCAACAGTGTGGTTTTGCAATTCTTTATAGAAAATGTGTCTCACTTTGTGACTGTTCCTATGACATTGTGGGCAAACCTTGCTCTTGGCTAATCTGGTATAGCTCAATTGATCATAGTTGAATAAATCCAGATGCAATAATGTGGAATCTGTCCCGTTACATATATTTAAACCTGAACTTAGAGGATGAAAAGAAAATCCTTTGAATAATGAAGAAATAAAGAGAATAATGAAAGAATAAAGACAGCACAGTATGACTATGGCTTAAACATACCAACACTGATCACAAGCCTGCTAATGAAACAGTGTTTACTGGCCATGATATTTTTATTTTCACTTAATCCAAAATATTTCCTGTGTGTAATTGCTTTGGAAGTTACAGCTCTAAGGCACGACACATTTTTGTGACGGTAACATCAACATGTAGAGAGAAACATTAGTGCTCAGTGTCAAGCACACTTGAGTTTTTCAATATACTTGGAGGAAGATACTCATAAAGGCTCATCACAATGGCATGGAGGACTAATATTCCAGACAATTAGGCTTTCTGCTTCAGATGTGACAATTCAAATGCGGATGTCTTTAAAGCACATTTTCATCCCCTTTATTGCTCACAGGAGGAAAAGAGATGCCTTTTTTATTTATAAAATGTAGGGCTGAAAACTGTCTGAACAGATGCTGGAGACTGTAATGTCTCACTTTCACTGTTGCAGAAACCACCACTTGGTCATCTCAGTGCCCCTTTCTCACTAAATCTCATATAAATATGATTATGACTTCAATTGTTATGGTTTGCAGAGGGTTATAGGGGTAGAAAACATAAAGCTGGAGTCAGCCATCTGAAAAGCTTCCCTTTCCCTTCATGACATTTCCTTTAAAACTTACAAAATCTCTGCTTGCTAAATAAAAGTGAAGGTCTTTGCCACCTGAATCTAAATTGAATATAATTGGATACTTGTATGTCAAAGCACTCAGAGACATAAATCCAAGTATCAGCACATCAATAGGAAGGCAATTGGGTCACAAGATAACCTATAGTATATATGATATATCTTCTTAAAGCTATTCTCAGAATCCAAGGAATTCTTTTGTTAGACAGTGAGTGGATGTCTCTTATTAAGGGGGTGTTTATAATGGTGGACAATGTGATTCAGATATAGAGCCTACACTAGTCTTCCATCAAAGGTAGAGAGAAACCTAATAGTCTAAAATAAATCTCTGCAATACTTCAATGGCAGAACATTTGAGCAATTTTTAAATGTAGTCATGAGCATCAGAAATGTATCTGAACCTGTTGGAGAGCACAAAGGTAGAGGAGACCTTGAAACGATCAAAACCCACTTGTCCAAGTAATTATGCAGACAATTTCTAACATTTATTTTTCATGCCTAAACTAGTTAAGAAGCCTCAGCCAACACAAGGAGGAACCCTGGCCTGGTGATATGGACAGAGGATTTCATGTTCCAACAAGGGATATAAAATGAAATTATAATTGAAGGCAGAAGTCTTATAAAATATTCTTAGGAAAGAAGAGAAGTCAAGAATAAAATTAAGTGACGAAATCCTAAACAGGAGAAAGTCTTTTAATTTCACCTTGTCCCTAATTTGACAAGCTCCAAGTTTAATCACAATGGGTAAGGCCAGTGCTTACTGTAGAACATATCAAATCCATAATCATTTAGCTGAAAATGGGGTTATGATGACAGGGCAGCAGTCTCATTGCTAATGCTGGCTACTAAGTAGATCAGTAAAGCCAAGTACCTGACTCTGATAAACTGAAATGTGCAGGGGTTTTTGATACAGTGACTTCATTTAGCACAGCCAAGTCTACAATACACTCAGACACACATAATTTTGCTTTATGGCACTCCTTACTGCACCATATGCACAGACTTCCCTCCCATCCTACCAAGCTATATAGATTTTCTAAATGCATGCAAATGTATCCAAGATGGCTCATTTTGTTATCAACTCCCCAAGTGCTAACATTCTAATCATTAACTAATTGTCTCTGTGCTCTATTGACAACTCGGCCACCTTCTTGCTAATTTTTGCTGACATGATGGAGGCCCTGAAGAACTGGGTTAACCTTTCAATGTCCATTGAAGATCCACAGGTCTGATGACGATTGATTGACCTGGCCTCTATGTTAGATAAAACCTCATCAGCTTTCCAAGTGATCTGTGCAATGAGGCATCAGTAATTGACAACAGGTAAGTGAACTTTGAAGTCCCCTTCTTTATTGCCCTACAAAAATGAGTAGAAAATTCAAGGATCTGTAATGAGTGCAAACTTGTAAAAGTTAGCATAAAATAGGGATGCATACATGTGCATTGTAATTTCGTGGATTTTTTTCTTGCAGTTATACACAACAAGCACAGGTGCAATGTTCTCAAAATATATGGCACTTGGGTTCTCTTCTTACATATAAGTGATATGTGTCTTCTCTAATTGCCTATGTATGTATATATATATTACACATATATATTGTATTTGGTTTGTTACAGAAGCATATGCTCATTCCTGTGCTCTCATAAAATCTTCTGCATGGTTTAGGAGTCTATATAGTCCACATCAATCTGGGTTATGATAATATAAAGCTACAAAATGTTTTCTGTTTCCAAATGCTGACAGAGTGTTCAAGGAGTAAGCTGTAGCTGGTCGTCCAGATTCTTGGGTGCTCATCTAACCCTTGCTTTATTTAGAATAAGGATTAAATGCTCTCAGAAATTCATCTCACTATGGTTTTAAAGATGGACTACACAGCCCTACACGTGCTTTTCTCAGTGGTGCTGTGTGGACAATAGAAAGTGCTGCAGTCTCATCTCTACATGACACAGCTTTGCTCCTCCCATTTCAAGTCATTTATATATGCTTCCAAACACATTTATTTGAAGCATGACTCACCTTTGAGCTCTCAAGATGTACCCCAAATGATTAAAACTATTCTAAAAATAGAAAAGGAACAGCTAAATTTGTTTTACCATAAAAATCTATGGTTGTCTTCTTTTAGTTGTATATTAAATAGCTATAAAACTTTCCACAAGGGACAATAATACAAGACAAAATAAGAGCAAATATTATTAACAGAGTGATCTTCTGTCTGACTCATCAGAGCCAGCCAGGGAGCATGAAATATTCCATGTATGCAGATAGGCACAGAGGTGCACATGCCAAAAGCCACACACATGTGCTGAAAGGAAATATAAATGTAGTATATCTGGTCAAAATTATTTGATCAAGTTAAAAAAAAAACCCACAAAATTCTGGATTTTGTATCCTAGTTCATTTGTGGAAAGACAGAAAATCTCCTGTCTTCCCTCTTTAGCTTTGTGCCCCTGCACTTTCTTCATTCCTTTCAATTTTTTTGTGCCAAAACACTTGCAGTTTCCAGATAACTCTGACTGGTGTCCATGTGGCCATCAGTGCTTTTCATCTGATGACATAGACAAAACTGGCAGCTCTTGTCAGAATGAAGCCAATATCATCTCACACACGTATGTGCATTTCTGTTTGATTATTTTGTAAAAATTGTTTTGCATCTTGAAGGTTTTAAAGAGTTCATAGACTTTCTTTTCATAGCCATTATTTAGATTTGGTATTGTATCTCTTATAGTAAAGTGTTGGATTCTAGCAAAAATTAATGAATAGACTTCTATAGAAAATAATAATAGAATCACAGAATCATTTAGACTGGAAAAGAACTTTTTGATCATCAAGTCAAACAATTCCCTCAGGACTGCCAAACCCACCACTAAACCATGCCCCCAAGTGCCACACCTACACATCTTTTAAATACCTCCAGGAATGACGACTCCACCACTGCCCTGCACAGCCTTTTCCAGGACTGGCCAAACCCTTGGGTGAAGAAATTTTTCTCCAATATTCAATCTAAACCTCCCCTGGTACAACTTGAGCCAAAACCCTCCAATGAAACATCCTACTATTGCTCAACAATATCTCCTAACATAAAGAAAACACAAAGTATTTTAAAATGTTACCTAAAATGAAAACCATGCTGATTGAAATGAAACAGAATGAGTAAAATTCTGTCATAGCTGAAATCAGTGGCAAAGCTGTCATTGACTTCAGTGGGTAAAGGATTTCTTATGTACCACATTATGTACCACAGTGTGTTGTTAAAGCCCAGTCTTGACTTAATCGGAGGAAACTACCAATTTCTTCAATTGAATTGCTTGAGGGTTATCCCCTGAACATCAAGAACTTGATCAAAGGAGAAAATGAAGACATGCCAACCACTTTTAACCAGCCCTTTATCAAAAGATGCCAACCAGCCCTCAATCCTCATAAAATCCAGTTTTCCTCCTTATGATGCTAGGTGTAATTTTGTTTGAGATACAGCTGATTTGAATTTTAATTTTTTCTTCTTAGATCAGCAGACATTGCTGTTCTACAGGATCAGCCCTGTGCAAAACTCTTCTAGGCATCATGTGACTCCTACAAAATGACTTGGCACAGACCTCCCTGCACTTATGCTTTGTCCTCACCACAGACAAGGAAGATCTTACTTTTCCATGGACAGAGACCATTAGGCAGTGCCTAAGTACAGCCTGAGAACAGTTCAGTACATATTTGATTTTAGAAAAATAGTTGGATTTTGGAAAAGATCATGCTGAGAGGCATTTTTGATTTGGGGGGATAGTGATATAATTTTGCACAGTGAGTTACTGCCTGTCTTGGCTACAAAACCCATTCTTCATCACTGTCCTGCACAGCATCAGCTCACAAGACCAGAATGGTACAGGTACCTTGTCATGTTTCTTAGCATTTTTGAAAACTGAATTTAGTTAAAATAAGGCAGAGATCAGAAACAAATATATAGAAAACATCTTATAATTCAATGCATTAGCATATTTTTAAACAGGTCAAAAGTGTCTTGAATCCTACGAACTGAATCTATCACAAATATACAACATGAATAGCCTAAGTTCATAGGAGAGATAATTTTTATTCTTAAGCTACTGTTACTTCTTTGAATTTCTAGCTCTAAATAGCAAATAGTTTCTCTATTATCAATTTGGAGATTGGACAAAAATTATCAAATTTTGTAAAAAACTTTGTAGTATATATAAAAACCATAGAATCACAGAATCAACCAGG
>NW_008693277.1:69625-112417 GCF_000695815.1 Acanthisitta chloris | reverse complement strand
AATAAAGTCTTTGCAGTTTCTTTTTCTTTAAGAACAGCATTTAAATGAGGAAAAAAAAGAGAAGGTTCCATGAAAAACTATTACTCTCTCAAGTGCCTTCCATATCTCTAGGAAGAATCATTTTAATTTTGCAATAACTGAGCATATGATACCCCAGTTCCCTGAGGGAACCATAATGATCTTATTTGTATCTTCCTATTCAAGTATTGTCAGGTTTCCTGTGAAATATCTGGGAGACAGTTTCTGTGTTCCTGAAAGATATTGCCCACATTGTCCAAAAGAGTATAGGCAAGTCCAGTTGTAGAGCTGGTTGATTGTAGGCCTAGTAGATTATTCAGCAAGAGCAAAGATACAGTGAGAGTTGAGAAGCACTGGTTAGTTGAGTCCTGGGAAGTTTATCTTTCATTAATAAAAATTTTTTTAAAAAGTATTGAAATATCTTGGATTAAAGTACTGAAAATAGAATCATAGAATCATAGAATTTTAGGGGTTGGAATGGACCTTAGAGATCATTTAATCCCAACCCCCTGCCATGGGCAGAGACACCTCCCCACTAGACCAGGTTGCTCAAGGCTTCATCCAACCTGACTTTGAACACAGACAAGGTTGGGGCAGCCACAACCTCCCTGGGCAAGCTGTGCCAGTGTTTCACCACCTTTACAGTAAAAAACCTTTTTCTAATATCTAACCTAAACTTCTCCTCCTTCAGTTTGAACCTGTTACCCATTGTCCTATCATTGCAGCTCCTAACAAAGAGTCCCTCTCTGGCTCCTTGTAGGCCCTTCAGATCTTGGAAAGTTGCTATGAGGTATCCACACAACCTTCTCTTCTCCAGGCTGAACAGCCCCAATTCTCTCCACCTGTCTTCATAGGAAAAATGTTCCAGTCCTCTTATCAACTTGGTGGCCTCCTCTGGACTTGCTTCAACAGTTCCATATCCTTGTGTTGAGGGCACCAGAACCTCATGCAGTATTCCAGGTGGGGTGTCATGAGAGCAGAGCAGAGGGGGGAAATAGGCAATGCAATGGATCATAGACCAACTCCAGACAAATGCAGTCTCTCATCAGACATCTGAAGTCATGTTGCTTCTGTTGGAGATTTCAATAACTTGAGTTGAAGTCCATTGCCAAGACATTCAAATACAACTGATGGGAAAAGCTGTTAAGAGGCTCGAGCAGAGCCTGATTTTCACTGAGTTTGGGTATTCAGCAGTTTCTAAAAATCAGACCAAGATTTTTTTGAATTGAGAAAACCCATCTGACAATTCATGACTGGAAAATGTGGTCAACACAGGGCTGTAGGTGCTCACATCTTCAGAAAACCAGTCCAAGGTTCCCTCAAGTTAGAAACCTGACATTTTCCGAATCAGAAGTCTCTTTGGAAAATGTTAGCCTTAAACTCTGTTTTAGCTTTTCTAGGTATTAACATGGGAAGAAAAATACTGTCTAATGACTAAATATGATTATTATGTAGTGGCTCATTGAGCTGAGAAAGTGCAATAATAAGAGGAAACTAACAGTGCCACTCTAGAGGTGAGACACAGTTCGTTTGTGAAAAGGCAGTGACAAAGGTGTCTACCACTGGTTCCCTAATTTAACACAACGAACAGTGGCTGTTCTGTGACACTGTGGCTTTGCATCTCCCTGTTGCAAGATTTGTGGATTTGTCTTACTCTTTAACTATTTAAATACAAAGCTGATCTTTCAGCACTCAGAGGAGATAAAGAAGTCAGGAAGCACCAAGGATCTCCAAACTAGTTAGTCCTTCTTGTCCACAAAATTCTGTGGAACTTGTTTTCTTCTTATTTTCTCTCAGGTTTGGTTTTTTTTAGATTCTAGAACTGTCTTCAGTTAAAAGAATAAGAATTATAAAAAAGGCCATTTGTGTCCAAATTTAATAGGTGTTTTCAGTCTAAGATTTCATATCTAAACAACACATATGAGTCCTTCACTTCGATAAAGCACCTGGAAATGAATTCTGTGCTTACTGAGCAACTCATGGCTCATAAAACTCATTAAATTCTTTCATAGTTTCCACTCTTGTTTGTAAGTACTGGTGCACCTTTCCCTTTCCTTCCAGTACTGCCCAGACTGTTCCACTGCTCCACCACTGTGTCAAAGCAAGAAATTCTGGACAGTTTGATAGACCTTAATTTCCAAGAAAACAGAAGAAGGAGCCAGGATCAAAGACCAGTCTGTTCTGGGGGAAACACATCACACTTTGTGGCCTTCCTTTTTGGAAAATTTGTGGACTAGCATCTTCCTCTTGATCATGATCATTGGGAGCTGCTTACACATATAATCAGAGCACCTATATACACACAATTTCATAACAGGATTATTCATTCTATCTCCAGTTTGCTCCTTTTGGGTTTAAATTTGAAGCAGACCAGAAAGTTGCTCTGTCTCCTAGTTTTTCAAACACAAATGGGTGTTGTAATTAATTCCTGCATATTACATGGCTGCAGAGATAATTCTACACAGCATTAAAATTACTACGTAATGTTCTGACACATCATGACTGATTTTTCACCAGTGCCTAAGCACATCACTGAACACTTGGGTGGCATCAGCTGATTGCTGATACATTCAAACTCTTCATTACATTTTTCTTTTTTTTTTTTAAATTTTAAGGAGGTTACTTTTGTTTCATGCTGGTGCTTCTGTTCTTCTCTCACCCTTAGAGGCAACATAGCTTTTATAGGTTGATTCTTGTTTGTTCTCCTCTGCAAAAGAAAAATCTTCTAAAAAAATCATTTTCTATTAAATTTTGTAACCCCAAATCTTGGCAACTTCAGGGCCATATTTTGCTATGAAAAAATGAATCAAAAGAGAACTGAGAGATGATCCAGAAGAGCAGACTCCCGAAGGGCTGCTCTCATGACAGAGCATTAGTAAGACCTATTTTCCCAGCTCTGGTGTAAGACTGTGCTCCAGTCAAAGGTTTGACTGAGTTTTATTAAATAATAAAAATTGTTGGTCTCTGCAAATCTTTGAAAGCTCTGATTTTCCTGCCCCTATATTACATTCACAGAAAACTATTGGTATTTTTTTTCAGAAGGTATCACTATGAGGTCAGTATACCTGAAGACATCTGTATCATGCACCCAAATACACTATTTTTACATTATCAAGGTGTTGAAGGACTGTGTTTCTATCCTCTTCTCCTAACTGCATGCTCAGTTGCAGCCCACACAGCAGCTGGATGGTAGATGAAGCTCTGGGTAGCCAGAAGGAGCTGCATTCCTGGAAAATGATGAAACCAAGGATTCATTTTTCATTCCCACTGCTCTCATTAGCAGATAGCAGCCACTTTTATCACTCTGAATGTATTACTCAGAAGGCTCTCATTGCATCAGGGCTTCACAGTGCTGGATGCTGTACAAACACTCGATGTGTGCGTTCCTTCCATGCAAAGCACAAGAAAATCATTACATCCTTGCCACAAGCACCTCCCCTTTCCTAAGGCACTCCCTGTGTGTATCTGCTCTTAATCATGCCATAGATCTCAGCAACGGGTGGAAATTCAATAAACACAGGTCTGATGCATGTTGATAAGAGAGGCTCACAAACCAAAACAAGCGGAGAGAAGAAAAACTCTCTTCCTCTTTAAACCCCCCCCAGCTCTCCTCAAAGGAAGTCTCATACACTTGATGATGCAATTGCTTTTCAAGTCCCAACAAGCAATTTTTCTGCCCCACTGTGAAGTGAAAAGACCCCAGAGCTTTTTGCCCCATAAATTCAACCATCATGTGTCAGAAAATTAAGAGCTGGTGTATTACTACTTATAAAAGCAAGAACAATGTGAGATGTTTTATTCTTTTCTTTGAAAGCTTTGAGACCAAAGTGACTATAGGAACTCAGTGGTAGGGCTGGAAAATTGAGGTGAAGGATTGCCTGTTTACAGGAAAGATGAAGTTCGTTTGTAGTTAATTAATTGCATCTCTTGGAGCCAGGGTTAAGCCCAAACTGCAGGTAAATGCAACGTATATCTTCAAGCTGAGGGAGCTGCAGTATGGAGGTTCTTGTGCAAAAAAAGAAAAAACCCCACACTTTTCTGCTCAGCAAATTTGCCTTTTTTAACCCCAGAAGGTCTGATTTGCACAATGTACCCTACTAAAACCCAGCCACTTTATGCAGCTGCCCTTTTATATCCCATCTCCAGAAGGAGACAGACTCAGACATGTTCTGGGAGGAACAGGCTGCAAGTCTGTCTCTGACACCTCCCTGAAATACAGTGCTTCAATAAGCACCTACGCCGCAGGGCACGGCTGGTTTTCCCAATTCAGCCAGCACGTTCTAGGAACACCACACCCCACCCACGGGCTCAGCCTCTTCCAGCACCCACTGGTGCCACCCAGGTAATTGCCATCCCAGAGATAGGCTGTGCCTGATCTGCCACTCAGGCTCTTTGCGTGGTCTACGTGGCAGGGCAATACCTGTCCCATGGCTTATCCACGCTGGGAATGGAGCATCTTGTGTGTTTTGTCAGTGTCTCATTTAAAAAAACGTGTGTTTATGTGTATCTCCAGAGGAGAAGGACAATAGTGTAGGAGTTGAGGAAGCCAAGGTCTGGTTCATCATTCTAAGAAAGTCTTCTTGGGTGACCCTGCATTGACATAGCATCTCTGTAGCCCAATTTCCTACCTCGAAAATGAGGATAGGATCTGTCTTGAAGGACACCAGTTAACGTTTGTGAAGTGTTTGAATACCATGGCTGAGAAGGAAGGGGAGCACAGAAGCACATTTGATGATAGATTTACGTTTCCTTTACAGTCCTTTGTGCCATGCTTTGTCTGTTGGCCACAAGATTAAAAAATCAGTGGGTGCATCAAAGGAACCAGATCCTTTCCTAAAATGAGTGAGATGGTATGCAAATCCCTTAATAGTCTGGCTCAGAGTAGCATTGTGTTTCCTGATGGACAGGGCAAAAAAAGCAAGTGGAACAAGTTTGGATGACACCAAACCGATGTATGAGTGATAGTGGCGTGTGTGATGGTGTCATCAAATAGAATTGTGCTTCCAGAAGCTCCACCTGAGATAGTTGTACGATGGGAGACAAAAAGAAGAAATTCATTAAAGATACCTATAACCCAGGAGATGCAACTTCTGCATCTGCTGGGTTATAGATTGATCAGAGTGTGTGTTCTTTTCTCAGAGACAGATGTTGAAAAGGTCTCAATTTCATTTCATTAAGAAACAGCAGCAAAAAATAGTCATGAAATGTAACTCTTGGAGCATTGCCAATCCAGATTTTAGGGGTCTAGGGAGGAATTTGAATTCTCACAGGGAGGCCAGCAGGCAAAGATCAGCTGTAAGTGATAGAATCAGATGTTACATATATAAACCAGAGTCCTTTGAAAAACAGAAACATCCCATTCCCTGTACAGTTTTTCCATGATACATGCTGACAGAGGCCCAGAAGCATCCTCAGCACAAGGCAAGGCAGTGTTCAACAGAAGCACCCTTGACCAGGAGGACAGAATAACTTACCCTTGATTTCAGTGGGATCTGCATCCACTTGCAGCCTGATAAATCTGCTCCTGACAAACACAGTGCGTATGGCTACATATGCCTCTCTTGTTCTCTCTCACACACCTACATACACAAACACAGACATGGGCCTGCTGACTCACTGCCTTCCCAGCAATCAGGGCTCCTTTACTAGTTAAAACATGCGGCTGATACTCTCTCAGCCCTGTGGATTAACCCCTGTCTCCTTTATACAGCATCACCTATCGCTCAGCAACAGAAAACAGACTGATTTGGGCCTGATGGGCACTCTTGGTGGTGATGCGTGGAGACAGACAGATTCTTTTATGAGCTCACTTGACCCTTCAGGGTAAGAAGTGGAAATACTTGTGTAGTAAATTGAGCAAACATGACGTGGATGGTAAGAGAGAGAGACAAGGAGAGAAGGCACAAATAACTGTGAGGGTTCTACTTATTCCCAGGGAGAAGGAGGCTGGGATGGCACCACCAAAGTGGTGAATTACCCGGAGTAGCCCTTATACCTGCAAAGTCAGCCCAGAGATTTGAACAAAGACAGTTGGCAGTCTTAAATAAAACAACCTCCAATCCAGTTGTTTCCCTGACATTCAGTTATTAAATCCCTAGGATTTTATCTCTCTGGACAACACCTGACAGTGTTTTCAGGATTTTAGTTTTTTCTACTTTGGGGTTCCTGTTGTTTTCCAGATGAATAAAGTTGCATGATCTCCCAAACCCTATTTTCCTAGTGCAAGAGAAACAGCAAAGTATGTTTGGAACACTTGTCAGGGCACATAAATGGCACAAAGTTTTTATTGTTGCACAAAAGCATATCACTGAAATGAATGACAGATATTAGAACTTCCCAAGTCCTTTTTGAGAAACAATCAAACTGTCTCTGTGAATTCACATTACAAAGCAGCATGCAGAGACTTCAGTTTGCAGAAACAGGGCCTGGCCACGTTCTGGATATGGACTTCTCTGTCCTCTCTTTCCTTAGGCCTACAGAGCTTATAGAATTTTGTCCTGATAAATTAAGTTTCCAAAATGTTATTTCATCTCAATGCTTCACCAAGGAGCAGTAGGTGGGACTGATTTAAAGCTACTGTATTCAAATCTCCCATTACCACACAGTTGTTCCATCTTGAACTTGCCCTGTTTAATAACTGGTTTAACACAAAGGGATGATGGTGCCATCTCACTCTATTGGCCTGTTGCTAGTCTATGGCCCTTGAGACATCAAGATACAAGCAGCCCAAAGTTTTATTACTAACCTTGGTGGTTTGACAGAGGAGAGAAGCTGCTGCCTTGGAAATGTCTCAGTGAAAAGTTGGTTCCAGAGTTTAATGTTTCTGTGACCCTCTTGCTTCAACACAGAGGGGAGACCTGCAATTTCCCAGGGCTTAAGATTGAGGATGGGAAAGGCTCCATTTCACAGACTGCCAGTGCTGAAGTTTCCTTCTCTGTGTTTCATTCGTGCTGACATTTTTCACTAAGCAGCAGACCTTCTTGCTCCTCTGGAGCACTGGGTGTTTACCCCTCTGGGAGATGCATTCAGCAGATAGAGGTTGCAATCCCATGTTGTGCAACGAGGTAGAGCTTGGCCTGGCAAGCAGGGAGCAGGTTTGCTGGTACAGACGGCTCGATCAAAGCATTTCTGTCCTCACCTGAAACTTCTCCCCATCACTATCACTGCAGCCAAACATGCATCCCTACCCTAATTGCTCTAGCAACTGAGGCTGTCAGTTAATCTAAACCCTGGCTATTATAGAATAATCCATTCTACCTGCAACTTTGAGTTTACTTTAAAGGGATTTTTTTTGTCCAGACATGTAAGCATAGCTTCTACTATGATTTTTGCTACTCTGGTTTATGATGATAAAGTTTTTTACTATAAGGGTAGTGAAACAAAGGCACAGGTTGCCCAGGGACCTGGTGGCTGCCCGAACCCTGGAGGTGTTCAAGGCCAGGCTGGATGAAGCTTTGAGCAACCTGATCTAGTGAGGAGATGTCCCTGCCCAGGGCAGGGGTTTGGGACTAGATAATCTGTAAGGTCCATTCCAACCCCCTAAATTCTATGATTCTATGATGATTTCCCCGAAGAAATAGATTTTATTAGGAAAGGCACTTTTGGGAGGTTTCTGATGGTTTGCTTGCATTTACCTAGGACTGTTGTGGTGTGAATACACCACTGAAGAATTACACCTCTGAAGAATTACACTTTGAACCACCCTGGCTGTATTATCAATACATTGAAGACAGATCTGGCCCAAAGAGAAAGTATCAAACTTGCCAAGGTTTAAACATATTTGTGAACCCAAGTCTGCAAAAGGAGAGAAGTTAGTGGTTTCATTCACCAGCATCACACCAGTCAGACAGATGAAAGGCCTGTAAAGAGCAGCACAAAGTAATCTGAGTATTTCATTACCACTGAACACCAATTTCTCACAGCCAGAGACAAAAGACAGGGAAAAATATCCTAATGTAAACTGGCATGGGGGCCAGAGCACAAGCAGTTAACATTAATTATGTATTAGCCAAGCACTATAGATAGCACCAAACAGGAAGGGGAAAAACTCATAAAGTTATTAATAATGAACATAGAATTTGTAAACGCACTATGAGGAATAATTTGCATTGCAATATAAACACAATCTCTACAGCTGAAGAGCTGGAAACAGCACTATGGTAAAAAAAATCATTATTTTATATGTTTAAAAGTATAGTTCTATTTATTTATTTATAAGCAACTGCTCTGGTCTCCAGTTCTCAGGTCCTGACTGTGTGGAACACAGATATTCCTTTTTGCTGGGGACACACAATAACAAACCTGGAGCATTTGCTTTGCAATGGTCTTGGATGGACAGTGATAACTGGTGATATCTATGTTTGTTTGAAGACATAGATGAGCCAAGAATGTCATCATCTAGAAGACCTGCTTCCTTACTCTGTCCTTGTGAGTTCATTTGCCTTATGAGAAGTCATTGCATTGGGTTGTATCTTATCAAAGGAGTCAGATCTCTGTCAGAGTCAGCTCTTAGCTTCTCAGCAAAGTGAGGATATACTAGCAGTGACTTTTACCTACCCCATCTCCTTGAAGAGCTCCCATGGTTGGCTCCAGCAGCATATCATCCTGAAGCTTGTTGGAATTACTCATCTTCAACACTCTGTTGGGAAGAAAGATTCATTCATCATGTGTAGAGCCCTTTGTATAAGGTTTCAGGGGCCCAAGTGTCTAAGCATGGTGTATGAATTGAAAATATGTTACCAGGGACTGGCAATGTCCTGACCTGGTTGGACTGGAGGTCTGTACCATGAGCAAGACAGTGGTTCTCTCATTACCCTTATGACTAACCTCAAGCTGTTATATTTTATCATGGGATAAAGATGCCAACTTGCATTTATTCTAACCAGAACAGTTCCAAAATATTCACAATTAGTTAAAACATGAGGAAACAAATGCAATTTGTCATATAATCCACAGAGTTCACCAGACTTCTCTGCAACTGCTTAGGCTAATTCAGGAGACTGAATTGACATTTGTCAGATGTAGGAAACCACAGGGTTAATTTATGTCCAGAGATTTCAGTGAAGAAACCTCTTCCTTGCTTTCCACTGAGCCTGAGCAGCAGAGTGCTAGTAACCTGCACCTTAAGACATGACAGAGATTTCCCTATAACATAGGAGGACAAGCAGTGTGTGGGCCAGAACTCACTGGCAGAAAAAGGGGAAGAGGCTAGATTATAAACCAAACTGTGGTACAAACCAGAGTCAGAGGAAAGCTTCTATCAAGTGAGTTTTAACCTTGCACATACCTTCATTTATAATTATTATTTATGATGATTAGTGCCATAAATTTATTTAGTGAGCTGAGTGTACATGTTATTCTGTCAAGGGTCAATGAGATAAACAATGTCTTCAACTTCTAAATCCAGTGGTCTAAAAGTGGTAGGATAGTAACTAGGTCTAGCACAACCTGATAAAATCATTACAGCCTGAACATGGAGTAGTACAGGGGAGACTTTGAAGAAGATTTCTGAAGGAAGAAATGGAAGGATGCTGACATATATTAATAGGAAAGCTGCTGCAGATGTATGAGCAGGCTGAGGATCTGCAGTCTGGACCGAGCAGGGCAGACAAGGCAGGAGTGGGCAGGGTTGAGGGCAAGTGTTGGGAGAAGAAGGGCTGGTCCCTGTCTCATTGGTGAGTCAGGGCAATGCTCCAACCTTCAGACTCGCCCCAGCCTTCAGACTCATGCTCAGAGCCAAATAGGTGGTTTCACTGCCATTCCAGGGTGGTGAATCCAGCCTGCTCACCAAGACTGACATGCAAGACACATGTCACTGCTGAAGAAGATGCACTTTGGCTTCTCATCCTTTGGCAGAGAGCAACAGAGAGAGGACTTAAAAATGAGGAGAAAGAGGAGGAAATTGGTGATGTGCCATGCACAACTCCATTAGTGCCAGGCTGCAAGATGAGCCACTTGCTTGTCATCAGTGTGGTGGAATATGAGGAGTGCAGTGAGAATGTTGCTCAGGATCCCACCTTGCACCAGCAAATCAGGTTAGAGCTGTCCTTGATGCTCTGGACAGCACTCACCTTCACCATGCTCTCTTATTTGCCATGCAATCCAAATGGATTCAGCCACCCCTGTATTCCCATCCTGCCTGGTGGGCCACCTGAAGCTGTGACATCTTCCTCCATGGAGGCCATCTCTGAGCTTTTCTGCCCTGTAAGAACAGTGTAAAGCTGCAGAGCTGGAATTTGAATCTATTCATAATATGTGTAAAATGTTGAATATGAAACAAAAAATGTGACTATACCAGTGTTACAAATGATGGACTTAGGAAAAATAGGAGAGGAGTGCACGTGTGTATGTGTGTGTGTGTGTGTGTGTGTGAGATGGTGCTGGGGTCAGGAGAGCACTGGAGAGAGATGAATTCCCTGACCCTCTTCTGTGGAATCTTAATAACGTGTTAAGTTATTGTGCAGCAGAGGAATGCAATTAGCACAGCAGCCAAATCCTCCTCCAGCAGGTCATTACTGCATTAGTAAATGGAGGCTGTTAAAGCACACAGCATCCCTAAACATACCAGAGGGGCTGCTGGCCCAACAGGACCCAGGATTGATGAGAAAACTCCCACTGCTCTCTCCCCTTCTCCATCCACTTTTCATTATTGCTTTTCTGATCAAGCATGCGACCACATCCTTCCCTATCCTCCCCCACACCCTATTCCTGAGACACTCTCCCAGGAGGCCTCTCTGGAAAATCAAATCACAACTCACCAAGAGGTGTCAGTGATATATACAAAAGCAACCTCCAGCTGTGAAGAACTTAGCAGGGCCCTCGGCAAACTTCCACAGCCAAGTGAAGTAGGCAGAGCTGAGGCTTGGAGATGTGCTTGCTGAAGAAGTGTAGAAGCACAGGGAGACTCCTGGGTATCAGTTTCATATGATCCCATTTATATTTGGATATATCCTCACCTATCTATGTAAAATAGCAAGTAGAAAGCAGCAGGTTAGGATTACTTCTACTGTTGGATTACCACAAAGCTTCTCTGAGGCACTCACCTGGAATGAATCCCAGAATCATAGAATGGCCTGGGCTGGAAAGGCCCTTAAAGTCCATGTTGTTCCCCCCCCTGCCATGGGCAGGGGCAACTTCCACTAGCCTGGGTTGCTTAAAGCCCCATCCAACCTGGCCTGGAACACCCCCTGAGATGGGGGATCCACAGCTTATCTGGGCAACCTGCAGATCCTCAAAGTGCAGCTGAACTTTATTTTTGAATGAAAAATTCTCCACAAGTGTTGGGGTTTTATTGCTTTGCTGCTAGGAATGGGCTAATTTAAATGCTGTGAGTTCTGTGCTCTAGTGTGATCATAGGATCATAGATTCCTTTAGGTTGGAAAAGCCCTCTAAGATCATTGAGTCCAACCATTAACCTAACACTGCCAAGCCCACCACTAACCCACGTCCCCAAGTGCCACATCTACATGTCTTTTAAATCCCTCCAGGGATGGTGACTCCACCATAGCCCCAGGCAGTCTGTGCACAAACCTTTCTGTGAAGAAATTTCTCCTAATATCCAACCTAAACCTCCCCTGGTACAACTTGAGGCTGTTTCCTCCTGTCCTGTCACTGTTACCTGGGAGAAGAGGCTGAATCCCTCCTGGCTACACCCTCTTTTCAGGCAGCTCTAGAGAGGAATGGAGCTCCCCCTGAGCCTCTTTTTCTCCAGGCTGAGCCCCTCCAGCTCCCTCAGCCACTCCTCATCAGCCTTGTGCTCCAGACCCTTCACCAGACCCATTACCCTTCTCTGGGCAGGTGTCCTTCATGCTCAGGTGCAGAATGAGTTGGGTTTGGATTTTCCCCAAATAAGAACAGACTTCAAGGACACTTGACCTCATAGTCTCTCCTTTCCTCTCTGATCATCTTCCAGCTTCTGCTTCAGCTACAGACAACTACAAAGAAAAGAAATGGCAGAGACAACAAAACAAGGAAAAGCCAAAGATTAGGGCTGTGGTTGGCACAGCAAAGCCCAACCTGTAACTATTTCCAGGTTACTCCCATGATGTAAATCCAAGTAATTAAATAAGGAAGGATTTTTACTCTTCAGTTGGATAACTTTTTCCATCTCTCCTTGTGCAGGGTTTGAAAAAGTTGTGTTTAAAAGTAAAGCACAGACATCTTAAATGATTAGTGTCTTATTGAATGATAATTAATACAACTGGGAAAAGCCTGAGAAGCAGATCGGGTAAACAGCAAAGGAGGCCATGTAGAAAGAGAGAAAAAAAGAGCAGCAGACAATATAGGAGAAAATAGAGTGACTTCTGAGCTGAAATTTTTAACAAAGAGCTTTTCTTCTGACTTCCCAGCTCTGCCGTTCCCCAATTTCATTAAAGTGGTTGGCAAGATGAATAATATTTTTAGATTAAATATACTGGCAGAACAACAGGAACTGCAGCCCCTTTACTGTTCTGCTGGAAATTTCTGCTGCTGTTTCTGGTAAATATGGCTGGTGGCAGGACCTGGCTTGTAGCTTTAACCACATGTGGGAAGTTCATGGGGCAAAGATGCCAAGTCTAAAATTAACCCCCTTGAAAAAAGAAAAGATTTAGGAAAAAATGCCTGGGGCTGGGTGAGAGTGTTTAGGTCGTTATTTTTAGTCTTTCATTATATTAAGACATGTAGAGATTTGGATTAATTAAGGATTACAAAAAAAATAGATCTCAATATTTTCTGGACTGAAATGAATAAAATGCTTCCATGAAATACTTTAGCTTTAAATCCTTAGACAAGAACCAAGAGACAGAGCACTAAGGGTGAAGGTTCTCTGAAGCTCCCAGAATTGCTGTGGAGAGTGGATTAAAGGTGTCACTAGGCTCTATGAGTGGCACCCCAGAAACACCCCAGAAATAAACTGAGTGTGACCTCCTTGGGCTTGTGGAGATGAATCCAAGGATGTAACATAAAAGTATCAAACTCTGTAAAGGAAATAAAAAATGCAGCACCAAAAGATTGGTGTTTCCTCATTTATGTGTTTCTTTTTGTTTCTTTCCAATCTTTTTGAAAATACCTCTTGATTTCAGGGGTAATTTAACCCCTGAACTTTGGACTTAGCTGTATGATGTCCTAGCTGATGCTGAACATACTGGTAAACATTTATAAATAACTTTATCACCATTATCGTCAGCAAACCACGTCTAATCTCAAAATAACCACTGCCTCATATTTCACCCCATGCAAAGTGTGAGGATTCATCCCTTCTTCAGAAATAATGTTTTTATCTAGACTTCATGCTTGGCTGAGTTTTCTGCTCCTTGCTTTGGGACACAGCCTGTTGTCTCAGCTCCTAATTGTTCTGTTGTTTTTCCCACTCTGTCCTTTGAAACAGAAATCTTATGGGAATAGCTGTTGTAAAGGAGAAGTCTGTGCTAATAAGGGATAGTATGAAGCTAATTTAGTACATTGTATTCCATCCATATTAACATGGAACTACCGAGAAATCAGTATTTATCAGTTCCTTCATGAATTCCCACCTTTAAAAATGATCTAAAATAGAAAATTATGCCTCTCTGCAGATATTCTACCACTTTCTCCATGTCTCAGTCCTCCATGTTACTCACCTTGTAAAAAGCTTGTTTTAAAGCTTTAAAGCTTGTTTTAAAGCTTCACTCAAAATATTGATGGCAATTTGTAATTATTTTTTTCTTTTGCTTCACAAACTCCTGCTAAATCTTTTATTCTGCCAGCAGACATGAACACTACTGTATCATGTAAAAATCTGATAAGAAGCAGTCCCTGCTCAAAAAACCCTACATTTATTGACCATACTAATAACAAAAGTATACCAATATTTTGTGCTACTTTACAGATTTGTCAGTTTAGGCACAAGTAGTTCCCAAAAGCTGCATAAAAATCTCACACAGTTCAGTCTAAGTGCAGGTGTTTGAAATCCTTGCTCAGATCTCTGCCCCTTGTGGCAAGTGGCATACCTGGGTGAGGAAAGATGGAATAAAACCCCCCAAAAAATCCACCTTATGTAGGACAGACAATATGGGAATCCCATGTAGAGCATGTGATGATTGAATAGATTGTGTTAGTAGAAACATGATAGAAATAATCAGTTGCCTGGGTTGGGGGTTCCTGTGGTCATTCAATAAGAAAAATCATCTCAGTGGAGAATTCCTGGAATAAGACAGTGGTGATCAATAATGAATTCCCAGTTGCTGCTGGAAAAGGTTTCTGAGCTATTGCAGACAGGACAGAAGTGTTCTCAGCGCCATTACCGAAAGCAAAGTTTTAGACCTGAAAGCTAAAATGAAACAAAGCAGCTTTCAATTAACTTCTCAAAGTGCTCCCAGTTCCCAGGTCAGGGCAGATGAAAAGATAAATATTGAACAAAGAGAGTTGTTCTGTATCTGAAGCATCTTAATGAACACAAAAAGTTACACAACAGATCCGAGGAGTGCTTTCGCCTCCTATCAGCTGTTCCCTTCTCCAAGCCAGTGATGAGATCATGGGCCCTCACGGCTGATCAATTCTTCAGAGCAATATCGGATGATTTACTTCATGCCCAGAGGCAAGCTGGAGTTTTCCCCTGAACTCTGGAAAATCAGCATTGTCACTGATATGAGAGGGAAAATTTCTCATTAGAAAATCTGTAGTTGTCTAAGAAAAGGGAAAAAATTATCCATTACTAGATGTTTTTATGACTTTTTCTATCGACTTGTGTGGCATGGGAAAATCACACAGTTGCTGCTTTTTTATTGTCAGTATTATCATCACCTATGGTTCTATTTTGACTGCTTAGGAAAAAAATCCCACACCTGATTGCTGAAAAAATTGCTGTTACCAAACAGACTCACTGAGAGTTTTAAGAGTCTGAATAAGACATCTGCAGCTTCCCCAAAGACTATTCACTTTCTCTCTCTATCTGGCAGTGCAGCAAACTCAAGAAGAATAGAGATGGAGGGAAAATTAAGTGTTTATAAGTAATATTTGAGGTCATATTTCTAAGGCCAGAAAGGGATTACTGTAAGAGCCTCAGTTGCTGCAGGTCCTGGGGGTTTAAAGAATCCCTTAGGTTTTGCTTTAATAAATTATTTGGGGGGAAAATGGATTAAGCCTCTTCTATTACATGTTAAATAAGCATGTTTGCAATTTATCTATGGTGCATTCTGATCTAGTGTTACAAACACTTAAGCATCACATAGTGGAGCCAAACCAGTTCAGATAGGACAATCAGATTTTGGTGGATCTGAGTCAAAAACTCATTGAGGTCAACAGGGAAGCTTTCTGCTGATTTCAGTGGGCTGCAGCTAAGACTCCATTAATACAGGAAAGTGTTTTTATGGCTAGTCCTGGAAAACCACTGAAACTCAGAACTCTGGTTTGTGTCTCACGCATCATTAGCACATTCATGAGCTAAATTGTGACTACTGCTAGCCAGAAAGAAAATGGTTCCACTTCCAGTTCCCCAACTGTTTGCAAGGTAGTTACAAAACTTTCAAGAACTGATTTAGGCTCAAGATCCACAGGGACAACAGAAATACCAAACCCTGTATAACTTTAATTCTCTGTATAACTTTCAAAATATGTAGCCATTGTTTATTCCTTCCTTAATGACCAAACACACAAACCCAGTATTGTTCCTTAATATACTCAAAGCTTCCAAAGACATCCAGAGTACAAAGAATTCATGGCACTAGGATGCCATGAGCTGAAACTTTGCAGCTGCAGGAGTTTTGCCACTGACTTCATTGGGCTAGAATTTCACCTGAAGAAATTACCACAACTTTCAGTCTCCATAAATGTTGCTTTGTAATGTTGAATTGTCTAAGCCAGATCCTACAAATGAATTAAGTAGAAGAAAAATTAGAGGAACTGGAAACAGAAGTGATGGGAAAGAATAAAACAGTAGCACTTTAGCAGTTACATTTTAGAGGTGACCCTGTGAGACCTGGTATTGCCATGACACCCTTACATGCAGTGACAATAGAGTTTTACCAATGCCACTGAAACAAATAATATTTTCTTTCCGTAGCAAAGTGTCCCAAGAGCAACTACAACCAAGGTATGACACACTGACCACAAGAAGAGAAAGAATGACTCTGCACTTTCCTTTCATGTCCAGCCTGTTCCTTTTCTCTTTCAATGCAACCATTTCATTTTGTAAGAATTTAAACTGAAATCTCACATTGCGTTCATAGTTGAGTTCCTTTGATGTGTATGTGCCAGACAGTTCTCTGTGCATGGGTACTTGGAGAGGTAGATCAGGAATTGTCAACTTCTCTTCCTTTTACTTCTTGTCTTTCATTCTGTTTATTTTCTTCTTTTGGTTTAATGCTTTGCATGTGAATCTTTCATGTTTTGCTCCAATGAGTGAGAGTGAAAAAGAGAAAAAGGGAAGGATGTCGAGATCGCTTTTGAAATATCTCAAGATGAGCAACAAATAAAATCCACGAGAACAAAAGAACAAAACCAATCAAACAAAAAGAATAAGAAAACAACACAAACCATCTCACAGCCTTATGCACTGTACAGACTCTATACTGGACCTCCAATGTCTACTGCTGTGGGCACTTTCCCATCTCACAACAGAAAAAGAATCTTATTTACAATGACCAAACCAAATTTGGGTGTTAAATCTAAGCCAGCACTGTTGACCTATCCAACTCGATTAAAGTCAACAGTAAAGTAACCTTCTCACTACCCTTCCAGCCCATGCCTTTTCTGCAATAGGCTTCTTGTACTTGCTCCCTTTTTTCTCTGTCTCATCTATATTTGGGTTAGAGTTGCCTGCATGGGAGGAGAACCAGGTTCTCCTTTTCTCTCTGCACTAGGAGCTGGCTGTTGCAGATCCACTGCTCTTTAATCTTCCTGTTTTATAGAGGAAAAATTAACTCTTATTTCTGCATGTTGCTTTTCCCAGTGTGATGCCATGGCTGCAAAAACAGCCCATGTAATCATGGCTGGATATGAGCAGAACTCAAATGACTTAATACATTTTGGCACCATGAGGAGTCAAAGTAAAGATCAAGACCCTGACTGTCTCTTTGAGGGGCTGCACTACCACAAAGGAAAAAGCAATCTTTGCCTTGAAGGGCTCATGAAAATAGTAAGCAACAATATCTGCATAAGTTTTAAAGCAGCAGGATTGCCTTCGCTGGGCCACTTCAAGCAGCTTCACATGAAATGAACCCTTAGAAAAGAACGAGGACTAAGGTTCTGCCAGAGACCACCTGCAAGGAAAGCATCCCAAAGCATATCCCAAAGCATAGCTCTTTCAGACCCAGGTACAAGTCAGTATACAGAATATAGGGGTTTGACCACAATAATTGATCAGAAATGAGACAATCAGTTGACTCGAGTGGCTACGTGATTAATTGTCAGGGTCCAAAAATGCCATTAAAAGCTGCAAATGATGTGCAAATTCGAAGTGAATTTTAAACAAGTATACATTTCCCGACTCAAAGGCACTTTAGCCCTATAGCCTGAAGCTTAGAGACATCTATCTGGCTTTCTTCCGTCAATCAATACCATTAAAGCCCTAAAAAAAATCCTTTCTCCATATAGTTATAAAATATCAATTACATACATTTTCATTAGCTGAATGCACTGATCAGGGCTGATATATTGGTTGTTTGTTTCTCAGTGAGGAACTGTTGACACTTTTCCAGCCACAGTCTTATCCAGTGGGAACATCCTCTAATCGCCCCGATCGGGACCCATACTTGGCACCATCCTTACCCACCAGTGTCTGCTGCAACCCTGTCACAAGTTGTCAGTCACAGGGCACAAAGTGTGGGTGCCAGGCTTCAGGTTCTCCTGCCCATCACCCCCAACAGTGCATTAACCACCGATGTCTGCAGAGGATATTCTGCTGCAGGATTTAAAAGCTCGGAGCAGACATTAATGAGTTATGCTAAACTCACTGACACTCTTGTGGAAAGTACTTTCGCCTCTGTTTCACTGATGCAGACGTTTAGATAGAGGAAAGATAAGTCACTTGCCTGAGGCCATGCACTGATTGAGTATCAGAGACCAAATTAAACTGACATTTCTTGGCCCTTAGCTCTGTGTTGGGGAAGTTCTGTCTTCTGAAGAAACTGTTGAAACTAAAACACATCATCCCTACACTAAATGCGCCAACTACTCTGTGCTCTCCCATTCCTTTGCTTTTAAATGCCACCCTGTCAGCACCAGCATGCAAATCTCTGTCCAGGAGAGTGTATCTTTCTCCTCCTTTTCAGCTTGTCTCTTTACTGTGATCACTAGTGTGCATTTCCATCCAGCTCACCTTTATGTGGGCCAACACTCAACTGGGGATCTTTTCTCAAAGAGCAGGAGCTGAACATGTCTAGAAGAGAAGAGATATTTTTAAACCAAGCAGAAACGTGCACAGCCACACTGAATGTGGTTTTGGAAAATGCAGATTTGTTTTCATTCAGCACTTTGTCTCAGAAACAACATGAGACAGGAAGACAGTGAAAGAAAGTTTGTTCTTCAGAAGGAACATGTTAAATGACAGCATTAATTATTACTGGGTTTTATCTTCAGGGAAAAAAACACATAAACAAGTAAACAAACCAAAAAAAAAGATGACATACCTCTCACACAACCTGCTGGAATTTATGGCTCTGCATCTCAGATGTCCTCTGAAACAAAACCCATCAGCTCCATCCTGGATAGTTTCTAATAAAATAACAGGAACATATGTACCTTCCTGAAGAACTTGAATGGGGCAAGAAAACATGAGGCTCTGTATAAATTCAATAGACTCCAAGTCAACCAGTCTCATTGTCTTGTCCTCTTTTCTGTCATTTCAGATGGATAGGCTTGTAGGGTCAGTCTCCCCATTTGACAATTTTTGGCTCCGAAGGACTAGCAGGTTCTCTCAGGTCATCAGAGTAAGCAAGCTAAGCACTTCTTGCCCTGCATTTCCTGCCCTCTGCCACCACCTCCACTCCGAGGCAGAGGGCAGTAGATGCTGCCACTAGTGTTTCAAGGCTAGGTGTGACAAAATATCACACCTGGTAAACCTCCTGCAAGGGACCTGTGCCTTATCCCCACACATAATGGTGCTTTATGCAAACTGCTTATGCTTCCACTGGGGAATACACACAGAGCACAGCAAGACTCATTTCCAATGATAACCCTTGCCAGTAACCTGCTTTGGAATAAAAGGTCTCCTTAGTCCCAGACCCATCCTATGTGAGTTCAGAATTGGGAATTCCCACTGAAATCCTAATGGGAAGGGAGAAGGGCTTGAGCAAAACAAGGGAAACAGAAAGTCTGCATTTTACTGCTGTAGTGCTGGACACAGAAGGGGTCGGGAAAATATTCCCCCACTGCAAAACTGTTGAGTGTGCACAAACTAAAAATATTTTTTTATGGCAAGAAGAAAAATCCATTGATTTTTTTCTCCCCCCTCCCAGTTTTCAGCAACCAAAGAAGCTATCCAGCTGAACATTGCAGGAAATATCTGCATGACAGACTGGAGACTTCCACTTTTCAGTTGTTAGAGAAATGTTTCCCCTGTTGGCTACTGTGAGCTGAATGCTTTCAATTACCAGAGTTTTATTTCTTTGGAAGTAATTAAAAACTTGACATTTTCCCTTGAAGTTTCCTTCTATTTTAATGATAGAAAAATATATTTAATGTCAAATGTCAACTGGCTCTTCTTCAGAGCAATTTGTAGCTCCCCATGATCACCAGATCTACAGGCAAAACATATCTTAAATAGACCCAAGAGGTGCTTCCCCATGCAGTTATACATGAGGTTATGCAAGGTTACATGGGCATATGTGCTGGAGATCTGAAGATTTGACTTAGGGTGGACCAAAGAGCAAAATAAAATGGACCATCTCAGTGGAATCCAGTGCTACCTTGGTGCACAGAACCCAGCAGTGCTGGGAATCACTGAATGGACGGTGTGGAGGCTCTTCCACACTGCCCACACAGTCAGCTGAGGTCTTTCCCCAGCAAATCCATCACTTCCAGTAGCTGGGTCACAGGACAGCACATGGCTCTGTGCCCACCAAAACCAAACCTGTCCTCAGTGCTGCTCAAGCACCATTGCAATCTGCACTTCAGTCCCATTTAACTATTCCAGGAGAGAGTGTGGTTTAAATCTGCTCTGTCTCTTGGCTTCTGCTCTGCATCTGCCAGGAACTGCATATGCTGGGGTTACATCCACACTGGGATATGTATTTATAGGTAAGCCCACTGCCTAGAGCCATAAAAGGAACTGACTCAGCCTAGTGTGCTGGATCTGGCCCTCCAAGGCTTGCAAGTTCTTCCAAGTCCATGTCTCACTGGAGTGGTTTCGGCCAGATGGGAAGAAGTGAGATGTTTAGTGGTAAAAATGACACCACTTTTGATTAAGGGAAACGGTGAAGTTTCTCTTGAGGGTAAAAAATTGTAAATTCCCATGAAAATATATCTTCCCTATGAGAAACTCCTAAGTAAAAGAAAGCAGAATTTTACGGGACTTTTGTTTGCCAAGGAGCTGTGCAGATGTGACTCATTTGCTCTCCCCAGGCCAAATCTTGGTTGATGCCTAGAAAGAGGCTCAAGCCTCTCTACAGACACACTGAGCATCTCCACTAGAAACAGCACCACAGGCCAGATTCCACCAGAGAGAAACCTCTTCCCAGCCTCCCTGGCCTGCCCTTGTGATGCCAGGGACAACATGGGCAGGGGAGTATCTGCAAAGCACATCCAACCAAGGTGTAACTGTTCTGAACACCTTCCTCCATTCTGGTCTGTGTCTTGTGAAGAATAAGATTCTGTGTTTCTGGAAACAAGTATTCTTGGGGGCTGCAAGAGACTACGTGCTTGTGGCCAACTAGTAGCTTTAGACAGCAGAATCCACCTTCTTCTCTAGCAGGACTCTACGTCTGTTAAAGCAACACCTTTTTTCTGTAGAGAAACCTGCATTCCTGTTACCTAGACCATTAGCACTTATATTTCATTTCTGTAAGAGGTGGCTCTTGTTGAAAATGCATTATGCAATCCAATACATCTGAGATTTGCTTGTTCCCCTTATAAGAAAAGGAGTTATTTACTCATTGTCCCTTAACAGTGATGAGGACCATAGTACTAAAGGAATTTCATCTTGTGTGACAGGAAGTCTGACATCCTTCTTGTTGCCACTGATGGTGATTTCATTTCTCTAGAGTGTTATTACTGTTGAAGCATTTAATGTTTTGGATATGAAAGCAGATGTGATCAGACATTTGAGTCTGAGGGCTTCAGCTCGTTACCAGCTTTCCAGGTAGCCTAGATGTCTGTGTTGCCCTCCCAACATGAGGAGACTGAGGTGTTTGTCTTGGTGCTCCTGCTCCTGCTCTGTTAGAACACTGTCCATCAGAAGATTTCAAATCCATAGTTCATTGTAGTCTATCTAGTCAAGATGAAGAGAGAGACAGGCAATGCATTTTGCATTTGACTCAAGCACTTAGGTGGGTTCATCATACTCTAGAAGAAAAGCACCATTGGAGCAGTTGGCTGAATATACTAAAACTGTGTTTGATCTCCCCTTTGCTTCCAAGGAGGGTTTTTAGCCTGGGTGTCTTGAGATGAGGATTTCTGCCAACTGTGACTCAGGAAAGGAATTTAAATGTGATGGCTTTAGCCTAGTCCTTGGTGGAATATTTGTCCACATCGTAAAACCACTGGACACAATATGGAAATGCAATTGACATTAAACCAAATGATATAATCCCATCTAATGATATTATAATGAATCCCAAGTGAACTGAACATGATTGGGCAAGTATTTCAAAGTGTTACTGAAACAGTTTTTATAGTGTAAAGGTCTGCATTTGCCAACCAGTGGCCAGACATGGAGCACAGACTCTAAGAAGTTAGCCAATTCCCACACTGTAAACCTGTGGCTGTTTTTTAGAAAAACATCTTTTTTTAATTAATGCTTTTACTTTTTGAAGGAGTCAAAGGAGTTTTCTGAAGTTTTTTTTAAATACATTGTTCTTATTCCCAATTAGCTATTTCTGGTCTGTAGTGAAATCCCCTGATGAGTAGAAGGGGATTAAATTTCTGTAAATCCACCATTTATGAACTTGTGAGTTGCTAAATGATGTTGGCCTTTCACCTAATGGCTGGTTGTGCCTGACGTTTCTGTATGGTTTGCTGTGTTATTCCTCTGCCCTGGTGTTATTGTTTTTGCTAATTTTGCATAAGGTACATTTTGGCATGGCTCTAAAAACCTGATCCAAATGGTAGGTGAGCACATCTGACCGTCTGCTTGATTGAATGCTTTCCAAGTGCAATTTTCAAACCTTTGCTCTGGAGAAATAGAGAGGGAAGAGAGAGACAGAGCTTTCCCTCCAATCTGGGATAACATCTTCATTTTTTTATCAGCTTGAGAAATTCATCCCTACAAAAGAGAAAGGTAATATCTTAGCCTGATGCTACTCAAGCTAAGTATGTTTGAAAGCTGCCCCTGAAGTCCCTCTTGATCACATGAAATACTGAATAGCATTAACAAAATTTGGAGATTGTGTCTTCTAATGTGTTTCACACACAAACCTGAAATAGATGTACAAGGTTTGGGTTTTTTTAAAATTCAGCAACATTTGCAAAAAGCATCTGTTTTGCATTTTCTCTTTATTGACCTAAATAGCTGCAGAATATCCAAGCAGATAGAAGAAGGAACTCTGTATAGCTGGCCTTAGTGCAGTTTCCATTCTATTTTCTGATCATTATTAAATGTCTTTCATTAAAGTTTGTCTGAAGACACTGATTGTCCAGAATATCAGGATTACTGACACCATAGTAGTTCCTCCAGTTCTATGGTCCTCATACAAACTCCCACTAGTGACCATCTCAACTGTAGCTAGCCTAAGAGCCAAGGTCCCATTGACTTCCCAATGGAGTCTGGGGGGTTCCTCCCTCCAGGCTCTAGGGCAGACAATTATTTATCAGAGTTTTACAGATGTGCTTGATTCCCATTCAGATCTTTCCTCTTCTTGTGCCAATGCTGTGTAAGAGCAATATGGACAAGGCTATTTTAGTAAGAGGTGTGTACAACCTCATCTGATTTGAGTTGGGCCATGCAATTGTCAACATGTTCTTGAAAAGTTTATTTTATAAGCTATGTGGAGCAGTCAAGGATCATGTCCATTTCAAATATGCTGTCACTGGTGATGTTTACTGCTCATTTCCTTTACTGAGTGGCTCTTGCAGAAGGGACACCGCAGACACACACAGGCTACTCCGAGCAGGTTACCTGGTGTAGGCAAACATTTCTCCACACACCCTCAACCACAGTGTCCTGCTCTCAAAGTGGTAGCCTACCTGGACCCTGGGGTTAAGAAGCTTAAAAATGCAAGAATCAGTGACCAAAATGATCACTCTTGGCCTTGAAATACAACAATTCTTCCCCAGCGTCAAATATCTTTGAAGATACCAATGGATGAGCAGTGTCTCTGGCAGGCAGCTTGAAATCATCTCAACAAAACTTGCATAACCAGTTAAGCTTCTACACCACAGTAATACTTTCACTGAGGCTACTGGAAATAATTTGAGTGCTGTAGCTATTTATATCCAGTGAGGATTTCCCCAGGAAAGAGAATATGAAAGATGATCTTGTCCCAGAATGCCTGGAAAATGAGCAACGAGCATTTTGTCTAGAAAACAAAGGATTTGCCATATTTACAAGCAATTGGGGTCCCTTCATGATGTATTCAACAGAACACTTCTAGTCAGGCAGTTTATAATGCTTTTGGCTACTGTGATGATGTAAGTGGCAGAAGACAAAAACAGAGTGATAAATGTATTAGCCTTGAAAGTGAAATCCATCCCTGTTTGCAAATTTCAAGAACAAATTTAGCTGGACTCGTTGATATTTCCAAGGACAAAGCATAACGCAACCAAGAAAAATTTTAACAACTGAGTCCTGAATCTCTGTGAAAGGACAAATTCCAACAACCTTACTTGGTTTTTCCTGATTTCAGTGATTCATTGGACTTCTGCTTTGTCCCTTAGAGTACAAATCCTGTATGTTTTAGTGGGAGAGTAAGCAATTTTCAAGGGCACTTTTCCTAACTGAGGAGGAAAGTGTGTGATTACTCACGGATATATATCATGTTACCAAATGTCTGCCATTGCCATAAGGTATTGACTACCCCATGATTTTTCACCTGTGCCTTATGGGTTAGTGAGGCTGTATAAGAGCAGCTCAGCATCACACAGCAGCAGTCTTTTAAACAAACAAATAAGAAAAAAAAAAAGGCATTTTACCTGAGAGGAAAATAACAAACCAAGAGCAAGCAACACTCAGAGCGGTTTAGTTTTTTTCTTGGGTAAAGTGCTGTAGGTACAGATGAACTTTGTTTGTTCAATATTTACTATATTTTCCTTTTACCTACTCTGAAACGAGGACTGGAAGCACTTTGCTAAATGGATTGAAATTATCCTGGCTTCACAGCATGCCTTGTAAGTGCCCTGCTACTGTCTTTGGCCATGCTGTTTTGAAGCTGCCTGGAGTGATACACTTTCAGGAGTTTCCATAGATCCTCCTGCCCCTGCTATGGCAACAGCACACTCTCTGCTCCTCCTCTGCCCTGGAGCTCTGTTTGCATCAGCGAGGTGCTGCTCACAGCACACTCTCTGCTCCTCCTCTGCCTTGGAGCTCTGTTTGCATCAGCAAGGTGCTGCTGCTTGGGCAATGGGGCCTTCCAATGGGTCTCAAAGCTCAAACCTGCCCAGGAGCAGAGTCCTCCCAGAGCTCCCCAACACAACCTCTACCTGCTGCCAAGTGCATGTGGCACCTGAGCTTTGGCATCTTATTCCTGAGGCCAGGTTTGCCCTGGGAATAAGGAGCAGGCCACCACGAGTCTCTTTATGGGACTTTGACCATCTGTGCCACTTTCCTCTACATGGCATGGCCTTCAGATAGGATTTCCTTGTCCTAAAATAAGGCAGTGCTAACACTATGGAAGCTGGCACAGGTACTTAAACCTCTCCATGGCACAAACTCTACTGTTTCCAGTGTAATCAGATGTAAATCAGATACACCTCTGTCCACTTACTGCCTCAGTTCATTGATTTCAGAATCTGGTAAAAAGAATTCTAAACTCCAGCTATAGACATTTTGGCCATAGTCCTATATTTCTAACAATTTTTCAGATTTTTGCTGTGTCTAAGACTTTAATTATGGGCTAATTGCACAGCTCCCATGGGCTGTGCAATTATACATTACACATTACCTCCTCCATCCACCTAAGCTGGCAGCCTTCATGTGGGAATTACTTGCTAAGCATTACTGATATTTTCTTAAACTTTGGAATCTGATACATATCTAAGGGAGCAACCTGCACACCTGTACAGTACTCCTCTCCCCAAATAAATGGAGAAAGTTCCCACCTATTCCAGGGAGGAAAGAGCAGGTGGTGGGAGACCTTGTTGCTGTTGCATCAGTGCCTTGTCCTCCTAGTAACTTCTGTACAGTTTAAGGCCCAGGAATGATATGACTTTTGCATTCACTGAATTCTAAGTCAATGTGTGGATCTGTTGATTTAGTGTTTCTCTTTACCATTAAGTGGAGGGAAGTTGCCTGAGGCAAATACAGTACTTAGAGGTGCAGTGTTCCAGGGAACCCCTAGCCAGGAACTCTGACATAGGTCTGTGACAGCATTCTCCCTACCAGACATCTCATTGCTTTTCCCCTTGCTGCCTTGAGTTTGATGTGAACTGCCCTTGTTTATGGTATCAGAATTACTGCTGAGGATAAATATCAGAGAGAGGAGCTGAGAGAGATGCAAAGGTAGCATTTGGCTGCTCCTCAGAGAGCCTACACCTTCCCTCTGACCTTCATGTGATATTGATGGTTTCATAATGGACATGCAGGAATATGGGATCAAAGAGAATAGCTGAGTATTATTGGTTCTAACTACCCAAGCTTAGCCATGCTTTCAACTTTAAAAGCCTTGGAGAAATAGCTTCTGGTTTGTTTTCCATTTCATCTGATACAGCTTGCCTTAGTAACCAATTAGCATTTCATGATTGCATGTAATAATTCCACGTGCTCAGGCTGTGCACTTGGTGTTCCTGAGCACTGTACATCAGGCTGAGGTGTCACACTGGTGGCTGTGATCCTGGCCCTGGCAGCTTCAAAACACAATGTGTTAGGTCAACACCATTAAGTAAACCTTATGGTGTTCAGTCTTGTATGAGTTGCTTTTTTGTTGTTGTTTTATTTGCTTTTCAAATGACTATATTGGAAAAAATTAGGTTCTTTATTCTGTAGAGGAGATCTTCCAATAAAGGAGACACTGTGGGGTACAGTTTTTTCAGACCAGAAGTTAAGATGCTTTTGTAGCCATGGATGGAAAACCAAAAGGAAAAGGAAAAAGGTTACTATATCTATACTAATCTATATCTTGTAAGGCTTCATTTTGTGTGCCTATAGCAATAGGATTTGAGGACATGCTTCATTTAACTGTCATTTCTCAGTATTATAGATACTGATCATTAAACTCTCCAGAAACTAATATAGTTTGCAAACCACTTGCAAAGGAGTTGTTAAAATGCACAAGTGATAAATCAGCAAAAACCTGCACCAAACCCAGAGTTTCTCTCTGCTCCTTTAGTTAATTCCTTTTCCCTCTTTCCTCTACAGAAAATGTTGGTTGTGGCAGATACCATCTACATGCCAGGAGAAAGGAGCAAGTCCCCAAATCCCTGGCTGCAAACTTTACATGCAAAAAGTGTCTCCCCCCCTTGCCGTTCAGTGGAGCTGATTTATAGCTGTCAGCCAGTCTGCAGGATGCCTTGTACCCCCAGAGCTGGAGCCTGTTTGCTTTCCAGTGGCTGCCTGCCCTCCAGCATGCCTGCTGCTGTGTCCCCAGGGCCTTCCCTCCCTCCAGTCCCACCAGGAGCAGGACTCAGAGCCTCCAGGCTGCAGCCACATTGCTGCAGGTGGGCAAGCAGTGCCAGAGAGGGAGGATCTCAGGCTCTCCAGGGAATCTAAACAGGGAGGGGAGCATCAATGCAGGCTGGGGTATAAATGCTAGGCTCAACTGGGAGAAATCAACTGTTTTGAGTAGGGGGGATAAAAGAACAATGCTGAAGAGGCTGTAGAGTGGCTGTGATAACTGGAGAAAGAGGTAACTCTAGCTGCAGGCAGTGGCACCTTTGCAGGCTGCACAGAACAGCTATTCCCATCTTTTGCTCCCTGTCCTTTGGGATGCAGAATAGCTCTGTATGGTGTCTGTTTTTTTCTTTTTTTCCCCCGTTTTTTTTAACCTCTAGGTTTAAAACTGCTTCGGTTCAGCCTGTGACATGCTCCTGGCCTGGAGGGGCAGCTCTGAAGGACTAAAAACCTGGTACTTGAGTTTCCAAGTGAGCAGACAGTTGCTCCCTCCAGATGTGAGCAGAGGTGTAAACTTTCACAGCAGCAAGGTAAACAGCTGAAGGGTTTGGGGAGCTGTCTTGGAGCACGAACCTGACCCCTGAGCTAACACAACAGCAGAGAAGTCCCCAGGGACCCTTGTAGGACCAGATGTCAGTCCATGGAAATCAGTTTTATACTGATTTTCAAACATCTGCAGCGTGTCTGGTTAATTGCAAGCGGATGTGTTTTATGCTTTTCAGGCTACCTGTTGTTACAGTGTCTTTATTTGCCTGTATCAATATGGAATGGATAGGAAACAAGCACAGATCTCTTTGTGGACAATCTGCCTACAGGTAGAAAGGTTACTTCAGTTGAACCCCTGGCTTGCAATGAATAATTCAACCAGCCATAACTATATCCGTGTTTAAACATGGTTACCACTCTTAGCACTGCCTTCTGTCAGAGTTCAGCTCTTAAAAATAGCAACAACATAGAGTAGCCTGAGCCAGCTTTATATTTACTTGTGTGTGGTTTACAAGAGATATTTATTGAACGGTTTCTGATGGTCAACAACCACTGTAAATAAATATCGAGGTCTGTCTCATTCACGAACAATCATTAAAAATCATTGGTTGACTTGGCCTGAATCATGAATGAAAGGTATTTCCTGTCTGATCTCCTGAAATCTGTGGGGTGACACAGTGCTCTGGCTTTCTCAGGTGCTGTCGTTGCAAGACATGTCTCTCAGCTCTGACAGAGCTGTGCAGAGAGTGCATTACCTGCACAGGTGTGATGATGCACAGAGAACTCTCCACACTAAAATACAATGTTTGCCAACATCACTGACCACCGAGGCAAAGCCTCCTGCAAAAAGCTGCTGCTCTGCACGTGGAAAATTTACTGGCAGCACTGTGCTTTTATAGAAAGGGCTTTGGGAAATGTGCTTTTATCTGGTATTTACAGAAAGCCTGGGAAAGAGCAGGACTGCCTGTTCAGCACTGCGTGGATCTCACAGTTCCTGTACCTGAGCTCTCTGAGTGCTGGTGACTCATATCTGCCATTGTTTAGGGGATAATAGTAGTGGGTATTCCCAGGATAACATCTGGAAAGCCACTGGACAGATAGGATAAGGGCTTCTCTTAGGATAAGAGGAATTGTACAGATAGAGTTGGTAGTGTGTCATTTCTCCTAAGCAGTAGTGTTCCCCAGGAGTAAGGAGCTGAGGTGAGATCCATATTCCACTTTGCTTCCAGCTTACCAAGCTCCTTGACCAAAACTTTTAACTTCCTCATAATTCAACCCAGCTATTCAAAGAAATGCAAACTTACCAGAACAGAGCACTGTGTATGTTTAGTTGAAGTGCTGGTGAGGTGTACGAGATATAATTTTGCACCTTATACACATACACTAACTGCAAACCAATTATTTTGGAATAGCACATGGAAAACTTTGTTCCAGAAACCACTTTAGGTCACTGTCCTAATTTCTTCATAATTTTTCTAGAAGGCTGCACCATGGAGTTTGCTGGTTAGTGAAGTAAAGGGTGACAGGAATGGGTTTCAATTGCCAATTCCTAGTAGAAACAGCAGTAGTAGAAATGTTACCAGCAGTTCTACGTTTACTACTAATAAAGCTAACCAAGTTGACAAGACGATAGTTTCAAAGTTTGTATAGAAACAGAGAATTCTTCCTCTAAAAGAAATTCAATTTCCTATGAGACAGGTTTGACTCATTTCTGCCTCTGCAGTTTATTCTGTATCTCTGCTCTGAAATACACAGCTCTGTCCCCAAGCTGATAGCAGAGTCCCTGTGCCTCCCACAAGAACACTGGCAGAGCATCCTTTGCCACCCTCTTAGTGTATTTTACAACAGCTAAAGAATGCAATAAGCAATTTCTTCAGCTTAATCCTAGGCCAGTTTCCTCATTAATGCTTTCCCATGTCACTGAATGCAGTGGAAGAGTTTTGAAGGCTTCTGAGGTGTACTGCAGGAACCAACACAGGACTGCAGAAGGTGCTTTGCTCCTTACAGTATTGATCGTGAAGCCTTTCAGAGGGAACAGTTCCAATTTTTTTTTCCAAATAATTAAAGTATAATATTTTACAGCCTGATAAAATTTACAGGGACCCTTGGCAAGTAATTATAGTGCTTCTTTAAAAGAGACCCCATAAAAGATGCATGATTAGAAAGTTAAGGATCTGGATAGAATTACAACGATGTGACAAATAATTTACAAGCGATAAACCATCCCAAGGAGAGGGGGAGGGTGATTAAAAGAAAAAGGGGGAAAGACACATTAAACTAACCAGTGATGAAGTCTCACAATTAAAAAAACAAATTTCCCCCCTGTGTTTAGTGTTAAGTTTTTGTAACTACAAGTTTCTGTGCTTTGGCTACAGAAAAGATTCTCTCTGGCTAGAAAAGCTGTAGCTGAATGTTGATACGAGGCATTTCTTTTCATCAGAGGTTGTTCTGAATTTGGCACAGTAGCTTTCATTTTATTACATACTTAAGATAAATATTCTGTATAGACGTTCTGCAGTACTAATGATCCCTAAGATTGCAGAACAGTAGCTTGGAGGATTTTTATCTGCTTCCAGATGTTGGCCAAACTCATTTTTTATAGAGCACATTTATTAGGTTTCAGCTTAAAAAAAAAAAAAAAAAAGGCGATGGATTCCAGCTCAAACCACTCCAAGATTTGGGGAAAATGCAGGTTTGGATCTGGATTAGAATTTTAATGGTAGGACCCATCTTTGCAGGAGATGAAGGGCAGCTGTGACAGAATGAATAAAGGGGGAAAATAATCTTGCTCAGGTTTTTCTTGTCTTAACTACTACTCCTTATACAAATATCAAGGTGAAGTAATAATGAGTATTAGCACCAGACCTTCAAGAATATCTGCTGCAACCAGTGACAGGTGAGCATCAGCTGTCCTGAGCTAGGCCAGTGGGGGGATCCCAGATCCCACCCACACAAGGAGATGGAGAGCTCCTGTACAAAACGGGCTTCACTCACCAGGGAAAAGAAGTGATACAGTCCATAACACATGACTCTTCCTGGGTGAAAGTCTTCCCAACACAGGTCCATGCAAATAACACCTTATGCCAGGCTCAAGTGAGCAGCAGAGGATACATGTGGATCTTCCCACTCACCTTTCCCCTCACATGGACAGTAAAATCAGTCATAATCCAATCTGTAAAGAAAGCTTCATTAATTTTAATTCCTATGTTGGCTCTGTCTCCTGGAGCAGCAGGACCTTCAAAGAAAACAACAACATGTGCTGGGATTTCCAGCTGATTTCCAGAGCATGGAGACAGATTCTCCTCCAGGTGATCAGTTGCATCCCTCATTGCTTTAAGAAAGGTGTATTTCCTCGGAGTCAGTCTATAGTTGTATCTTATATATATGATATATTGATGTATTTATATTTTTACTCATTTTATATATATTTATATTTTGCTTTGACAACTTCAATTAATATCTAAGAAGCTTGAGTAATGTTATGACAAAGGGATCTCTCTGCTCTGTTAACACACAAGATTGCCTGCAGCCTTTTTAAAGGCATTGAGTTTTTTCATTGAAGCCCCATCAATGGTGACTCCACATCAAATCATCTGAAATGCTCCACGTCCTGGCATTGAGGATTTTACTCTGGCCCTTTTGTGTCTAAACAAGTTTTGCAAAGCAAAGCTCTAATTCAAGTCAGGCTGAACACTAAAGGTGTAGGAGCATGAATTTGACACCAGGTTGATTTTAGTGCATTGCTGATTTCTCCTGCAGTAATTGCAGAATCCAGCACATTAATCAGATTGATTTGTGCACATCTGTTTTTCAAAAAACAGATGTTGATCAGATGAAAAAGAAGTGCAATTGCCTTACACCAACTGATGTTGATCAAGAGTCAAACAATTGAGGGTACCTGCAATAGGTGCCCTTGGCAGTGAGAGGATAATGACACCTGAGATCTCATGGTCCTTAAGAAGACCATTTTGGAGCTCACTTTATTTATTAAATTGTGCATGTGAGTTTCCCCAACTTCTGTACTCTGTTGCTAGAAGAAAGGACACTCAATGGTTTTGTGAGACTCTTGGTGAGACATAACCATCTCTTCCCATATCCTATAATGGCAAAAGGGGAAAGAATATTATAAAATCTTTATCTTCTGAGAATATCTAGTAATTCCTCTCTAAACCCTTCTAATGGGGCAGGCTCTAATTTATTCACAAGTAACAGTGGATTAACAGGAATTGGAATAAAGTGCATTTTGGCAAACAAAAGTCAAAATGTCTCTACTTCTCTAGAACTAGCAAAACGCTCTGGGCTTTTCACCTCCTGAAGATGAACTGAAGAAATGATTTCAAGGCCTCAGTTGTCACTTGCAATATCAATCAGACCTTACCTTCCCCATGGCCTGAGTGTAGTACAGTCAGCGAGTAAAATCGGAAAGAGAGAAACTACAGGAGAAACTACAGAGATTTCCCAAAGAAACACCTTTCCTGCTTCTCTCATTCTAGCCCTAGGATCCAAACGTTGTAACCCTGCTGCCTTGTTCTTGTGGTTTGTTGAGTGGAAAATGCACATGTGTTCAAACAGCTGTATTGTTAGAGGCTCAATCCGAAATGTAGTGCAACATCTGTAGGACAAGGGAGAGGTGTCAACTGAAGTGTGTAAACCTCGAGCTAATGATACAGCACTGAGCTGACAAAGCCTTCTGTTGGAGCTGAGATTCCTCAGCACACAGTGGCAGGCAGTTCGACATTTTCCAGACGTTTAGAGGGACACCTTCTGTGGGATTTCTCGTGCTTTCCTGCCCGTGCTTCACACACTGGGATCCCTGGGACTTGAGAACCATCTTCTCAGCAGCTCTGCAGCAGCAGATTGCAAGATCTCGCCTTCTGGGGGCTGTTTGTTAGCACTGTGTCTTCTGAGCAGCTTGAAAGTGGAATTTTGTTATCCTTCAATCCTTTCCTTTTCTTTGGAGGATTCATACAAGTGTGAGTGCAGGAGTAATGCATCCCTGAGGAGCTCTTGCTGTGGTCACTGTGCCACATTCATGATTCCTGCACTGAAAGCCACTAGTGGTACTGGTGAACAGGGCAAGGGAATTGTGTCTGGAATTTTTTTAATGAGGCACAACTGACATTCTCTGAAGCCACAAAACCTCTTGTCTATCCAATAGGCAAATTCAGAAGATGCTGCTTTTGCAGTTGAAATACACACACACACATCTTTTTTTTTTTCTTCTTTATTCTCATTGCAAGAACTGAAAAGGTACAATTGCAGAGCTAAAAATGCATGTTAAACACCAGCTATGGAAGAAAACAAAGAGTAACCTAACATAAGGACAATATTTCATCCTTGGAAGCCCATGCTTGAGATGATCCCAGCATCAAAGACAGTCTCTGAGCTTCCCCCTATTCTGGGAACGTTCTGATCCAGGGTTTGGCTCCAATCTTTGTGTAAATCAGAGCTATGTGCTAAGCTCAGATCCAGACTGGAGTCTTCCCAAAAGCTGAGGAAGTTCAGATCCAGGGTTTTGGCTTTAGCCCATGGCTAATTCAAACCAAATTGTCACCTAGATTCTAAGTGGAAATGAGTCAGAAGGCCTCATCTTAGCAGCTGATGAGATGTCCACACTGCAAAATCACCACATGCAGTTTGGCAGCCAGCAAGGGCCCTGGCTCAGGAGTGAAGATTACAGTGGCACCTGTGACTTGCAAAGCTTTCATGGCCCTCAGGCCCCCTCCATGTGCTCAGCACCCACACCACAAGGGGTGCATCTTGGAAGAGGAGATAAATTGGCCTTCTGCAACATCTGGACTTCGTCCAGGTTATGAGCAACAAGCTTTAACGTGTTTAAATGAGGACTCTTCGTGAAATATGATGATCTCTGCTACATGATAGGGTCAACTTCCTCCTGCACAGTGATAAGTTACTGTGTGTTCCCATCTTTTACTGCCTCTACTTTCTTGCTGCTGGAAGTCTCCTGTGTGAAGCTGTCATCACTAGGGAAAACATCTATATTCCAGAACACTGGGAGGACTTGATTAACGGAATAAAGTTCCCCTGCTTGGCCGTAGTGAGTTTCATTGTGCTGTTTGCATTGTCAGATGTGAGTGCCCTCCCTGCCCTGTGGCACCCACTACTCACTGCATCCCTGCTGGTGCTGGCTGGGGACTGCTGGAGACTTGCAGTAGGACTGTATGCCTCAATATGAAGGAGGTTTTATACCAAACCATGAACAAAAGAGTTAAAGATTGCTTCCATACACCCTCATCAGGATTTTGGAAGCAACCTGCACACTGCTCACGCAAAGTGTTTCTCATCCCAATCTCTCTACAGTTGGAAACAGCAATAGCCAATTTTGTCATTCTCATGCAGCACTCGGTAACATTTTCTTCCTGCTTTCGTTATTAGCAATATTCATTATCAGCACTGTAGTAACACAGTAAGACCCTTACTGTGCTAAGTGCTTTACAAACATGTGGAAAGAGTTTTACAAGCTATTCACCCTGGTGTCCAGAGCCTGTGATGGTAACAAACTTTAGCTGGGCTGCTTTCTCCCAGTAGCAGAGAGGGCTCAGGGAGGGAGAGGACAACTTCTCTAACTGCTCCTGCCCCAGTACCTCTATTCAAAGAAAGAAGGAGGAAAAGAGCAGTGCTGTGAGAAGAAAACATATACTTGATAGAGAAGTTTCAAGAGAACTTCTCCATTTTGTGCTCTCCCTGTATTTTGTCTCTTTTAGAGAAAGAAAAAATGTACATCATCCAAAACTGTTGGATGCACTTCATGCACTACTAACAGAGATAGGATTTTAACGATGCCCATCATGAAGTGTTAAAACTGTTGGATGCACTTCATGCACTATTAACATAGATAGGATTTTAACGATGCCCATCATAAAGTTTCAGGGGAGCCAGAGTATCCTGGGCTGGTAAACAGGCACTACAAGGTCAGTGCTGAGCTCTGCCTGTGCACAGAACATCGTCCTGGAGGACAGGGCAGGTGTCTTTAGTCTATCCAATAAAAGGCAGCATAGCTCCCTCGCAGAACTCCAACATTGTCGTGGTCATGCACTGCTCTCTGATACTGCAGCTCTCTGGGGGCAAAAAAGCTCCATCCTGGAGGGCACTGATGTGGGCAAATGCCAGGAATTGCCCAGCATGGTTTCCATACAGAGAGGGTCACATATCTGTGTTTATCCAGTGATTTTCTTCCCAAGAAAGAGTTAAGGCATAGAGTGGTGTTTCTTATGGAATCACGTGTTGTGAGAATAATGCAAGCAAACTACTTTCGCAACGATGCTGAGGTCACTCAACCACAAGCCTCCAGCTCTATTATATGAGAGAGAGAGAGAGAGATACTGGGACAGAATTGTGGGCAAAAGTTCTCATTCATGGGAATCCTGTCAAACCTCTACAGGCCTTAGAGACACCTGGAAGAAGATAAGCATGATAATTATTTTCTAAAATAAGAGGCACTTTTGTTCTTTCCCTTCACCCACCCCCACTCCACAGCAAGTCACCAGCCTGTTGTGGTTTTGTTCCACGTGATTCCTTGAAGAGAGACAAAGAAATGCAACATCCTATCTGAGTGAATCACATAACTTGGAAATGACCTGATTCACACGTTTTTTCCATTCCCTGTCGCTGGTGTGAGTCTTAAAACAAAAGAAGAAATAATAGGTCCTGATGTTTAGTCCGTGAACTAGAGTCTGTGCTCCGTTTTCCAGCTCAAGTTAAGACACAGGGAAACACTGTTTTTCTAAAGGGTCTTCTTTTCAGACATGGTTGAATGCCTGTACAGGGCAGATGTTCAAAGACATTTCAGGGGGCAGAAAAGCAAAAAGCAACACTTGTGTCAGAGTGACTCCAAGATATGAAGTGCTCAAACAGATCTCACCCTGGTTCCCCTTGAAACACCCAATAAGAGGGTGGAACCAGAGACTTCAACACAGGTGAGCACAACCTCATCCCCTCATCCTGTCTGGGTGATGTTACCAACCTGCCTTGCTGCCTCAGCCTCTAGCACTTCTGACCCAGATGAGCCCTTTATTCCCTGAAGGACTCTCACCACTACACATCTGGTCCAGAGGGACCTTCTTCTTTGCAGCTCTTACTGCTGTTTTCAAACATTAGCAACAAGCATTTGTCTGGGCATTTCTTTGTGTCAGAGACTGCAATTTTTCCCCTTTTTATGAAGCCTTACTAAGGAAATACTCTGCAGAATAAATCATAGATATAAATAAGGAAAATAAGGAAATGGCATATATCTGTATCTAATTGCATAGAAAAATCTAATTAATTTCCTATTGCACAGAGAAATCTTCCTGACTGGCTTTGGCTTTTTTTGCCTGACAAAACTATGACAAAGTTGCATAAGCACCTCATTAGAGGGGTTAGCCTGACATGGTAACGGGACACAGGATCTGGAGAACATGCACAGTGCATGCCAAGTGCTGCCTTTGCTTATCTTGGTTTCGGTGGCTCACTTAGCCATTCAGATTGACATATATGTATTTTATAAATATAAAAAAATACAACTTTCAAAACCAGTGGGAGTCCTGTGGTTGGCATCCACCCAGGTCCAGTGTGCCAGCTGCTGCCAAGCTGCTATTTTCATGGTTTATTGGAGTCATTTACACATGGCGGAAAGAGGAGGAAAGAGCAAGGTGGGAAGAGGGAGAGCAGCATTGCTCCCTACCCCTATTTTCTTCAGTTAGTTTGATATTTGTCATTATTATATAAGTTTGGTTTGGGCTTCCAAAGTTGTTGGCACAGAGTTTGGTACAGCCCTGCCTTGCTTCTGTGGAAAAGCCAGAGGGTTGGTTCTGGTTTGGGGGGGGGTTTATTGTTATTTAGTTTTAAAAGACTTTCTTCTAGGACATGTACCACATGTTTGGAACAGTAATTGTTCCAGATGTGCTTGAGCTTAAAACCTGGGCCTAAATTAATTGGAAACCTGGTGAATTTGAGATGTGGCTTTGCAGCCTGGCTCCAAAATGGTTTTTCTCCCCAAACATAGGTGCTGTCTTCCAGGTTCCCTTCAGCCTTTTGAGATCAGCTGCATCAACATAGATAATAAAATCACTACAGCCAAGCTGTGCCCAGGCTAGCTGAATAGACAAGAGCTGGATGGAGAGACAAGGAGGTTAAAGGGCCTGTCCTATCTTAAGGGCAAATGGGCACAATCAAAATGACAGTAGTATCTTGGGTATTATGACCTACAGCCTAGTGGTCCAGGCATACTGTTTCCTACCCAAACAGTTGTTTTACATCACTGGCAGCCAAAAAGTCCCAGTAGATCCCATCTCTCCCAGGGCAACACTGTAAATAACTCTTTGTACTGAAACATTGACACTGCATGGGTAAAACCAAGGTCAGACTTTTCAGTATTACACTAAACTGGGCACTTACTGGCTGAAATCTGCTATGTCACAGAGTACAAGCTCTCCATTCCACAACATTTGGATACTTCTTCCTTTAGAACCGGGAGGGTTTGTGTCAATGGATTCTTGAATCCTTACTGCATGTGTGATTCACATGTTCATGTCTGAAAGAAGGAAAGCTAGTTAAAAATTCATTCATTTAAGAAAATAAAGCCTAAAATGAGGTAGTGAATGAAGGGGGCCTAACACCCCTTGCAGATGACTAAGAGTTCATAGTTAATGTTTGGTGCTTTACACAGCCACAAAAAGTAAGACCTGTGGCCTCCCACATAGAGTAGCAAAAGCCACATTGGTCTGCACTGTAATCAGCTGTGATGGGTTCCCACAGAGCCTGTGGAAAGACCCACTCCAGTGCAAGGGGAAGCAGAATCCAAAGTAAGGGGAAGTGTCTTCTCTGAGGTGGGAATACAAGTTTTGCATAAAATAACCTTTGCTGCATGGTCATGCACCTGGGAGTGCCAGAGCAGGCACTCTCTGGAGCTGGAAGGGAAGGGATGGGATAAGCAGTGGCAAGCAGTTGTGTTGGGAGCAAATGGGTTAAGGTTACAGTGATGAGCCGAGTGCTGAGAGGGAAATTCCTGTTCATTCAGTGCAGCTCTGAATATAACTGAATTTCTGCCACCCCTCAGGTGAGCCTGCAGGAGCAGAGGAGTGAGAGGAATAATGCTGCATCCAGCTCTGTACCTGTCATGGACCTTCAGTGATTTAGATGTCTGAGGTCTGTTTCAGTCTCTGCTAAGGTCTCAGGGAAGAAAAGGAGCAATAGGCAGCTGAGCACAAATGGTGAAAGGAACAACAGGACTTGTTCAACTTCCCCTTGAGCACAGCATTAAATGTGGACAAATCACCCAGAGAACCTTTTAGAGACATTAGACACCACCAAGAGGGGTTGGGTGGTCAGTCCTTCCTGCTCTGACAGACTGCAGTGTGTGTGGCTCTGGGGACTTTTATTTTCATTCCAGGTATTTGTGTTTACTTTTTTTTATTTTTTTTTACAAGCACTTTGAATCACTCAGCTATTTGTGGGGCTGAAATAACATCAGATCAGACCTTCTCACGGTTCTTCAGTTCCCTGGGAGTCAAAACACGGTGGGCAGATCAGCTCTCACAGTATTTTTTGCCACACAGATTGTACCCAGGGGAAGAAGGGTAGAAGTCCATTAAAAAATGTAATCATAAATATAAATAATGAGGTATTTAGGTTTAGGGTTGGTTTCTGTGGAATCTGAATACACAGGTTAAGGATCAAAGGCTGATGGCAATTATTTTCCTGCTTCTATACATCTTACCTGCTGTTCCCCAAGCTTTATACTGTGTGACTGAGATCACCCTCCCCTAACTCAAAGCTAGATCCCATTTGTAAGCAAAGCCCTGTATGAAGTCACTGGGTCCATGTGGCTCAGGAACACATCTGTACTGTCAGATAAGTGTAGGTTCACACAGATCAGGATTAAATCCTCCCATCCTTCATGTGTTAATGCACAAACCATATAGGAACAGTGCCCAGCACAACATCCCCCTGAGTGGCCAGAGCATCCATGGTACATGGTGGCCTCAGCTCAACCCCTCACACAGCACAGGAGTGAGCCCTGGGTGTTGGCTGCACCCAGTGGTTGTCTCCAAAGGTGTAGGGACCTTTCATTTAAGAGCTGTACACCCTGACCCATCAGCACCTGTCTGTGACCAAGTGTCCTCTTAAGTGTAGCTGGGGTAGAATTCATCCCATTAAACTTCAGATATCTGCTGCTGAGCTAATTACTCTGGTCTCTGTGTTTAATCAAGGAGGAGAGAGAAGCATTTCTAGGGTTACCAGTCTTCTAAGAAGGGCATCTAAAGGAGGTCAGAAGAGTCATGCTTTAAAAGTGCTCCTCTCTGCCCATTACTAACAAAGCCACACCAGCCAACTAGCTCAGATGTCATGTCTACACAGAGGCTTATGTGGGTTACTCACACGTACTTAGACACAGGAGATAAAATTCTGGGAAATGTTTCCTCTAATATATGACTGAGCAGTATGGGTGGAACATGTGTAATGCTGGACACAACATGCCTAAATCTGTTGTTGACTGGTGGTATAGACCTACCCAAAGAAGTTCAGTTCCTCTTCTGCTTCCTCCTCCTGCAGAGATGGAGCTCCTGGTCTCCCCATAGGTGTGTGTCTTCTTTCCCCTGTCACTTTAGGGTGACCCAGTATTAGTAGTGTTGTGTGAAGTATGGAGAAGTACAGACACAGCATAATTCTTCTCATGCAGATCCCTGCCCAGGAGCTCACCAGGTGCAGCACTGACCTGTAAACACAGAACACCCATTTGGGAAAAGCCATGTGGCTTCCAGCATCCAGCCTTTGCACCGTGTTCAGCACCTGTGCAAGTACTTCTCATTCATGCTGAATTTCTATTTGGGACAGGAATAATCTTAAAACACCCTGTTTGGCTTGTCTTTCACTTGAGCAGCCCTTGCTTCACACTGGGAAAATACCTTCAGCATCCTGTCCATCATTACTGTTGTTTGCACCCCAAAGGCACACTGAAAGGTGCTAGTTATGGTAAAAGCACATGTGCAGGGAAGATGTGATGGACCACTCTGCTTTATGGGATAGAGTGAGAGCTGCTTCAGTGTGGATTTCTGGGAGGATACACTATCTGTTCATCTTAGCTTAAAAGGGATGCTGCAAGGCGGTTTTAACTCCTTTTAAAATAAAATAGCTTCAACTTGCCTTGTTTCCAGCCCTTTCCAGCCTTTTTCAGTGCTTTGTTATGGAACAAAGCAGTAGGTAAGGTATGGAGATACTTTTGCAGCTCAGGTGCAGTCTCAGCTGTGGGCCCTAAAAAAGATGAGGGAGGGATTTGAAGTAACAGGCAATGAAATGGTTCTAATGTGACATTAAGTTTTAAGGCTCCTGTGCACAGATTCATCACACTAGAGAGAAGGGTAAGAAAGCAAAGACTGAAACAGAACAAACACCTTGGGCAGTAATTCCCTAAAACACCTCCTGCACTGGAGCAGGCAGACCAAGGCTAGCAGCACCAAGCACAGCTCTGTGTGCCTGAACAGGGGTACCCTCTGGAAACTTGGCATCCTTTAGTGGCACTGGACCAGCACAGAGGGGTTTCATACATGTGGAGCCACAGGGAAGCTAAACTTTCCAATATAAAACAACTCCAACAGTTTTAACACAGTATTTTTGCAAAGCAGATAGAAAAAGTAAAGGCAGTAGACTAAACAAAGGCAGGAGTGCTAGAATTAGATGTGGGAAGATGCAAATGGAGAAAGATTGGAATAGATAAAGGATAGTTGTTGCAATGTTGAACAAATACAAGCATGAATGTACTGGAAGTAAAAATGTTTGTGATTTAGGTCCTTTTAGAGAAAGCTATTAGATAAAGGGGGTAACATTATTAAAAGACTGGTGAGAGAGGTGAGAGGAAATCATGACAGGGAAAGGAAGGTAGAGGTATGTCAGACTGAAGAAAATCTGAAGAATCAAAGGCAATTCATGGCAGTAAACATTTTGATTTCAAATAGTTTCTTTTAAGAAATATGCCACTAAATTCTGTAACAACCAGCCCAGCCCCAACCTTTGGTATTGGCATGTTCTTTTTTCCCCAAACCACCAGAAAACATCGCATGTTTCTGCAGTTCTCCTTTCATTGAATGTGTGAGTTAGTTCAGGATTGTCCCCATTTTTGAAGATTTTTGCCTTGACCTTACCCAGGGACAAAAGTGCTTCAGCTCCTACAGACCTGTCATTTGGTTTTACCCTTAGGATTTGTAAACAGGGTGGAAATTAGGCAGTGTCTTTCAGGGCAGGAGCTGAAGACATAACTTGCTTCATACCAGCCCACCAAGGAGCCATCTATGAGTGGCTTTTGGCCATGTGGCATAGCCATACTGAGGGCTGAGAAGAAGTCTGGATAGCTGTTAGATTTTGCTGTGAAGCTGTTAGAGTTTGCTGTGAAGCCATCAAATTCTCTCTTCTTCTCAGGGTTGTGAAATTTCAAGCCACTGACATTTTCTATCACCGATACACGAAACGAAAAGCAAAAGCACTGCTCTATTATTAAGCAGCAGTTAGGAAAAAACAAATGAACTGAGAAGTTTTCTTAAAACTTGGGAAATAACTTTATCATATTTGTTCTATAGAACTTCTCCTGGAGTGCAATAACCCACTCTGTACACATCTCAGACCACCACAGAGAGCTGACATGGGCACAAACACATGCCATGCTGGAGGAGCATTGCAATGGGGGCAAGTCTGTGAGTGAAACTGCTGGTGATGGGAACCTGACTCTATATTCTACAGGTTTGGGGGGGATTTTCCAGTAGATCTAATTGAGTGCTGGACTGAATGCTCATTAGCAGTTGAAGCCCTTTGAATGTACACCTTTTGGTTTAAATTTCCCCAAAATGACCTTGTTTGTATACTTCAAGGCTGCTGTGCACTTCAAAACTAAGCACAGAGAATTAAGACATTTGGGAGACTTCCTTCAAAAGGGAATTATGAAAATGCTAATGTCGAAGCATCTATTTTATTAATAGCTGGTTAAGAAAACAGCCCAAATATACACAATTTAAAAAAGGAAGGGGTCTTTGTCAAGAGATGCCCTGAGATCTGACCTGGGTCCTAAGCTACAGAAAAGAGCCTCTTTTAAATGCCAAAGGTGTGTCTGTGAGAACACAACCTCATTTAACATCGTCAGGTTGTGAATATAAGTATGAATAATCACCAGAGTCATGCCAAAAATACCTTGATTATATTCCCTACATGCAGAAATGATTGTTTCAGGCCTCATTCACAGTGTGAATACACTCATGATGAATAACTGTTAATTTAATTGTTTATCTAGCAAAAATAGAAGACAGCTCAGTCTCTTCCTTGTTTACTGAAACAAGTATTTCCATGAGCAAGACAGCTAATGAATTTAGGTTCCTCATGATGTGTACTGTGTGGCTTCTCGACTTATTGAAATCTAGGAGAGCTGCATCAATGCTCCTTCCCTCATTAAATGTGTCTGTGGGAAGGAAAGAGTTTTAAGACTTTTCAAACACAGGAGGAAATCTTTCAGACACCTGTGAGGGAGGGAAAACTTCTCTGACTACAGAGTCTCTGTTGTCTGGGATGACAAAACTGAGCCAAGACTGAGCCCCTTGTAGTCTGTATAGGAACTAGATGGATTTTTTCCCCTTCCTCTATCCTCTCCCCACGTTTTTACAAAGTCTGTATGAATCTAAAACCTTTGAGACATCTACTGTTTTATCGAATTTGGTTGCAATGGTTGGTTCAAATTCTATTGAAGGTGTCTGACAGCTAGATACTGGTACAGAGCAAAGGTTGCATAAGCTTTGTATTGGCAAGGATGTGCACAGCAAATAAGCCTGAAATTTTCAAGTGTGTGTGGGGGGTGGGTGTTAGATTCCCTGTTTCTGGGGAAATAAACACTTAAGTCCTTTTAGACTGCTTCGGAGATTCCAGTTTGAACAAAGCAAGTGTCCTTTTGCACTGAAGCTACACAGATGCTCCTCCATCTGCCCATTGTCATGGCACCAAAAATGGAAATTGTTTGCTACAGCCTCCCACGTGTTTGCTCACCCTGTGCAGCAGCAGAGCCTGAGCAGCATCTTTTCAGATATGTGGATCAAAGCAGGAGGTCACTGCGGTCAGCCAGCAGCCTTGGTTACCACCACACCCAGCCAAAGCATTCTTCCTTCTCCTCTGCTGACAGTCAAGGCTGACTCCCTGCATGTGACTCCCCCACCATCCCCTCCCCACCACAGGTTTCTGGTCTTGCACAACTGAGACTACAGATTGCGTGGGCAAATTTGTCACACTGCAGGACAAGAGTCCCAGTAAACATTTCCCCTTTTCCCCATCCTCTCTCAACCTCCCCCATCAGCACCCACCCACCAGAGATGCTGGAAGCTTTCCTGTGCCCTGCTTCCTCCAGAGAGTACACAGCAAACGTGCTAAGAGAGATTTTGCAAAATCAA
>NW_008693277.1:49002-69595 GCF_000695815.1 Acanthisitta chloris | reverse complement strand
CATGCATTAATTTTTCCAGGAGTTCTTGAAAGCTAAGATGAGAGTATATATAATTTAAAGAGAAAGAAAAATTGGTGGGAAGCAAACAGCTCTTTGGAAAATCCTCAAAATGCAATGGATATCAACAGAATGTTTCTACCACTCTCGGGAAGTACTGCCAGCCCACATCTTTCTGCTAACTCCTAATGGGTCCATTAACTACTCCTAAATAATGATGGAAACCATATGGGTGCACAGGTGGTCTCTCAATAAATACCAAATGAATTCAGTATGATCACCATTAACACAATTAATACCCAGCCAATCTACAATGATGGAACTATTAAAATTAAGCACTAGTATATTTTCTCAGTCCCATGGCAATTTTACAATTGAAACAAACAAAAGACTAGAATTAACTTTGTTTTTATTACAGTTATTTGGTTTTATTTACTTACAGGCGGGTTTTAGGCTTCTGTGTAATCTGCTGTGTCTTTGCTCTGTGCATCTTGAGGTAAGTTTTGACTCTGAGAAGAAACAATTTGGGGAGAAATCATTTTAAAAATAAATGTTTGTTTATTTAGGGGGGTGGCAATTACATGTATTTGGGTGTTGAAGCAAAGTGCTTCCCACTTGCTGCAGAAGGCTGTAAACACCAGCAATGAATATGAGATTGCCACAGCTGCTCTTTTTATCATCTACACTGTAAGTTCATCAGTGCTCCCTGATGGGACTATTAGCGTGGTTGGGATTTTAATTTTAATTTTATTTTATATTAGTACTGTTCCAGCATATATGGTGGTCCACCCAACTGCCAAAGGAAGAGGAACATGTTCACAAGTGACCTTCTGTAATGAAGTGCCTGATGTAGGCCCACTGTTGATATTTTGGCTTTCTAAAAAGGAAGAGTTATGATTTTATTTTTTAGAACCAGACCAGTAACCTGGTTTAGGTCAGATTCAGTCCCCATGTTTCCCTTGAAATCACTAGCTAAGCTCCCTTGAGTTGAGCAGTATCAGTCCCAAAGCCTGTGTGGTCAAGTGCAGGTTGGATTGAACACTGGCTTTTATCCATCTTGACAAAAGATGAAAAGAGGGCTTTAAATTTTGAAAACTTGTGTCTGTTTGTCTCCAGAGCTTATTTTATATGAATCTCTAAAGTCTAGTTTGTGGGAGAAGATTCAGAGATAAAAAGTTTGGATCTTCTAAACCCTAACGAAGTTGGTTCTGTTCTGCTGAGCTGCAGAGCCAGAGAAGCAGTGCCAACGGCAGCAGAAGCTGAGTATGGCAAAAGTGTGACTTGAAATCAGTGCATTTCACCACTGGGGCTTTTGTCCAAATAGCAGTGTCTCATCAGTTTCAGGGGGCAGTTTGATGGGAGTTTCAGCTTGCTGCAGCCAATGCCAAGTGTAAGGAGAGATTTCTCAATGCATGGGTGCAAGTCCTGTTCTGAAAAAAACACAAAAGGCTCCTCTGTGGTGCTGCAGTGAATGACTTGGATCCTTTGTTCTGTGGCTGGAGAGGTCCCAGAAAATCTTGAGTTTCAGGATGGACTTTTGGATCTGTTCTGCTCAGCTAGACTAGGATTTCAACCTTACACCGTCCCTGGGGTGTTCAATTTTTGCAGCTTCTCTGAGCTCACATAGAATCTGTCTGGCAAAACTAAAAAGACTCATGCAACCCAAACTGCCTATGATTACACTTGTGTTTGATATTCTTTGTGTCCTTCACCAACACACCCTTACTTCTATTCATTACACCAGATTTACACCCAAGGAAGATTTTACTCAGAACAATCTGTAGGAGGTTTGGGTCAGTTGTGCACTTGAAACTTCCCTAAAATTCTATGAAATATGTTACATGTACAGCACAAAGCTCATTTCACAGTTCCTTGCTACCTTTCCTTATAAACTGTCTTGCAGGTGTATTGCTCTTGGGTGTTTCTGATTAACTCTGAGTATCAATGCTCTTGTTCTTGAAGAGAGAAGTCTTTGTTTCTAATTTGAATAACATAATTTCCAAATGCATTAAGGTAAATAGGGACAATGCACTCTTGTTCCAGAACTCAGATGCCCATGAAGTTATTCATCAATCTCTTTTTCATTTAAATTCACACTTTACCTTAATTTGTGTCTCAAATGCAGATGAGGCCTTAATTAAATAAAAATTCAGCAGATGGTTTCAAATTCTCTGTTCAATTTACATTTCTTGTACCTTTCTATGTGCTGGACTTTATCTTTGGAGCCAGAAGTATTACCATTACACTTCTTCCTTTAAACAAAGGCATGATAATTGTTAGGCTGGAGCTGCCTATACAGGAATAAATTAAATATTGATTACCAAATCTTAAAAGCCTCAAGTTTATGTATGTGTTTTGATAAATTCCCAAAACCTTGTCTGAACCTTTAGAGATTATCAAAATTCAAGTATATACCAGAAGTTCTCTTTCAATTAGAAGCACTATTAAAGAATTGGAACAGTAGGCAGCCTTTACTCTTATGCTTTATGACATCTTTGATCATGAACAGGTCCAAGAAGTTAATTTGACAAAAGTGCCAAGTGGCATGGGGAAAACTCATTAAACATTTTTGGCCTTTAGAAAAAGTTGCTGTGCAGTTGTGTTCCAGCTCAGCACAGGAGCTGAGTGACTCCAAACGTGTTTTGTTCTACCTGAAGTTGTTCATTATCAAGAACTGTGAAAAAGTAAAGGAGAATGATAAGCAAAATTATAGGATAAAAACCCTTCCATTATCTCTGAATCAGGACATTGCCTATTGAATAAGTAAATATATCCCATCCATCTCAGACTAGCTGTTAGGAGAAAATCCTTTTCTTCTACAGTACTTGCCTCCTTCAGAGAAAATTATGAAGGAAAGGAAAACATTGCTTGTCCATTTGTGTTACATTTGAGGTGTAGGTACAAAATACAAAAAGCTGCTTTTTTTTCTCCTAGTCCCTTTATCCTATGCATCCACTGTTGCCCATGACCTTGCTGCATGCACACTGATAAAATTAGGAAGCTTTTCTCCTTCTCATATTAGTTTCCCATTCAGCACTGATTTACAGGCCCACGTATATTCACTCTGTCATACAGGCTTTTCTACCTCTGCATTGCTAACCATATCACTGTATTACTCAGAGCTAACTCATAAATTGCTTCCTTTCAACTTCCTTCCTTTGCCTGTTGAGCAAGGGGAGCAGCCTGCGGTGGGGCTGTAGATGGGGATTCCAATTTTACACCCTGCAGCTGTAGATCTCCATCCCTACCCAGCCTGCAGGCTTCATTTATGTATTTTGAAATAGCCTCAGAAAATGTGACAATGTTTGTGTATTTCAGCAGCCTGGGGAGAAAAGAAATCCAGCCAACCTCTCCTTTAAAAGAGATAGCCCCTTCTGAGTAATAAAACCTTTCATATAAAGTTGGTTGATGTGTTGCAGATGTCTCCAACAGCTGAACATTGGGTGGGCATAGTGGAATTAACAGGTACAGGGAGACAGAATTTGGGTCAGAGAAGTGATTTGATGGCTGCTGGAATTGAATATGAGTGAGAAGGGTGCTGGCAGGACCCAGCTGGGGTTTGTGGTTAGGCAAAGATGCAGCATTTCAGTTGTGTGGCTGAAGCAGGGCTCTGGTTTATGTTTGCAGTTGCTAAAATGTCCTTATTTGTTCTGACTGGAAAAGTATTCCTTCTGAACAGGGGAAATGTTATCAGCTCTGCTGTCCTCATGAGATTTCTAGTATCTGTGGGTATATGCAAGAAAACATTTCACAAAGCAAGTTCCTCTTTTGGGATCATGGGATTTGAATCGCCTTCTGGGGCCCTTGATGTTCACAACATCTGCTGGTTGTATGTTTGAAGTTCCAGTTTGGACCTGCTCTGGCCCCAGATGAAAGAGGAAGAGCATGATGTTGCACTAGAGGAGGGTGCCTGGCATGAAATCTTCAGCAGTGACTTGTAGCAGAGAGCCATGCTTTGTCCCAGTCTTAGAGGAAGAACATGCATTTTGGGAGCTCCAGGGTCCAGGCTGCTCAGATATTCAGATTTCTACCAGTGTCAGAAGTCTCTAAAAGATTTGTCTCCTTCCTGAGCCAGGATGGATATAGCAGTGTCATCTTTGGCTTTGGAGAGGGAACAGGGGGACTTAGCAAGTCTTGGTAGTAACTTGCTTAAGTATAATAAACTGCAGAGCAAAATGTGTGTTTTCCTTAATTCCAGCACTCCTCATTTCCCAGTTAGTGCACTGCGGACACAGTGGAAGAAATCAATGTTTTCTTCTTACAATTATTGTATCAAGAGCGCAGCCATGCAGGGCTGAGGGGCAGCTCCCAGGCAGTTGCTCTCAGCTGCTTAAACAAGATTCAAGACCTGGTTGAAAAGAAGGGAAATATTCTGCTGCTCTTTTTTCTACTGGGAGAACATCACTGCTCTGCATGGCTAGAAATCTTCCCTTCCCTAGCACATTTCTGTTTGGGTTGATATTATTTTGTGGCTGGAATGGTTCCTTTCTCAGTTAAGCCTGTAAAACCCTTACACAGGGACTAGCACTTTATTCCCTGGTCCATGCCTGTCTGCAGTGATGGTCCACGTTACCTGCTGGGGTAGCACACACATATTTCATTGGCATTTCCTCCTGTGTCTGATTTTTTTCTTGCCAACTTTTTATGCCTTTACAATATTATCTACTGTTTTGGCTTCTTGATTACATGAAAGGAGAGGAGAAACCACTGGTACCTTATTATTTCTAAAAATAAAAGAGATCAGTTCCTGATACCTTCACCAATTTTCATTCAGCTCTTGCCAGCTAAAATTCAAAGCAATTAAATTTGTATGGAAAAAAAAGCTGAGTGTAAACTGACTGATTTTGCTCCATATGAGGTAGTTTAATTTTGGGAACAGAGGTATGAGAGCAACTGTGATGCCAAGAGAGACTTTGTGAGGTTATAGTACGTAAGTTTTTTCCACTTAATTTTTCCCATGATTTCTTGATGAAAATGTCGTCATTTAAGATAAACAAGAGCAAGTCAGTTGTTTGACCCTCAAAGATGCTGTCAATGCAGGTACAGTTAAATTTGCAGGGAGCTCTGTTGCAGTAAGAGATTCTGGGAGAACCATTGATCTATGGAAAAGAGGGAAGTGAAGATATTCATTGCTGGATAAAAATAAGCCACTTGAGCAAGCGATGGCACAGTCTGTTGTGGTTTGTTTCCACGTGATACCTCGTGGAAGAAATAAGGAGATGACTTAGAAAAGACAAGGTAGGGCAATGCTCCTTGGAATGATTCATATAACTTCAAGGCGACCTTTTTTTTCATGTGCAAATCTTCCATTCTGTACCATTGACGTGAGCCGAGAGGAAGAAAGGGACAGTCTGTCTTGAGCCATTCCCCTGCGTGTAGAGCCCATGAATCAAAAAAAATGAGCTTCACACAGCCACATTGAAGCATTAGCCTGGGCTGGGTCAAATGTTTTTAACCCAGATTTCCTACAATATATATACATACACAAAACTCCTAACCACTTGCCTTCCCTTGGTTCTTCCAGAGGGGAAAATTTTAACCCAGATTTCCTACAATATATATTCATACACAAAACTCCTATCCACTTGCCTTCTCTTGGTTCTTCCAGAGGGGAAAAAAGAGGTACTTTAGCCATCTAAGTGAGAAATTTCCCTTAAAGCATGAAGAACCACACCAAATCCTCCTCAAATATGTGAGAGCTGGCCCAGAAGCAATGAGGACACACAGACACCTATGCAGGGCTTGCTTGGCCCCATCCTACCTGGTCACAGGTGGAGAAGGAAGTTTCGGGTGTGGACTTCATGGAATGGAAAGGTAAAGCTTTCTCCATTGATGGAAACAAGAAGTAAAAAGGAATCAGGAGCTTAGAAGATGAAAGTCGAGCTTATAGACTCTCAGCTCAGTTCCCACACCTGGAAGCCAAACTCCAGTAATGCTGCAGCACAGACACTGATCTGAGCCAAAAACATCTCAGTGAGGTTGAAGGGACCCTGGTCTTCTACCAGAGCCTCAGCAGCAGCATTTTAGACTCCCAATTTCTTTCTGACTTCAACCAAAGAGGAGGGGCTCTTTCTCTTTGAAAATCTGTTTCAAACAGATTTAGTCCAGTGGGTTATTTGTCCACATGTCTGTGGTTTGTGTGTGTGCACAAGTGTTATCACACATGCAAGCTAATGCACAGGAGGCATGGAAGAGGGATGGAGGCAAAGTGGATCCAAAATACAAGCTGCATCCTTATTAAAGACATACCAGAGACTGTGTGTACCTCCCAGTAACCTCTCAGATCACCACATGATTATTTATCTCCCTTAGCAGCAACAAGACATAAGCCCTTATGCTGATTCCAGAAACTCAAAAGCTTGTGATGGTTCACAGTGTACTGTTTGCCTTTAGAATAAAAAGGATTGAGCATCCAAGGGTTTTGCCTGGCTGGGGCAGCCTCTTGGGCTGCCTTCCTGCAGGGCTTTTGGCCTGGCTTTCATTAGGAGACCTGCAATGGCATGGCTTAAAAATGAGAAGGAAAACCAAGATGGCATCTGGGGTGGCTTTGTTGGGTGAACAATGTTAATCTCAAAGATACTGGCCAAACAATTAAGCACTTTTCTACTGTTTTCAATATCCCATTCCTCTCTTGGAGCAGTCATTTGCTGAGTGTCTGCTTTTGCTCTCAGCTACACCTGTGCAGACCTACTGGAAAACATGAGAACAAGGATTGGTGTTCTAGGGCTGATCTGTGTGTCTTTTACTTACTCAGGATTATCAGCCCCAGACTTTCAAACATCACAAGATACTGAGACTGGTTTAAAAGAAATACTTATTTTCCCCAGTTTAAAAAAAAAAAAGTAAAGGCTCCATGTATTTGCTTATTGCTTTGGGAATCTACACAATTACTATTTTGAAATAGTACCAAAAACACCCTACAAACTCAATTACTGAAATCCATAAAGGCTGAGATTTCTGGGTAGGTGCAGGAGCTGGTGACCATCTGAGAGAGCACTGAACTCACAGCTCTTGGCAGCATCTTCTACATGCTCCTGAGTATCACTCCTGAATTGCACAGAGCCACTGCAATTCCCTGTGCTGCTCTGCATGGCACTTCAAAACATGAATCACAGTCATTGGACAAGGACAGGGCCATCACTGGGGACACAATCCTGCACTCAGTGCCAGAAACAGGGCAGTTACCTCTGTGTATTCCACCCTACAGCATCAACACCACCAGTCCTCAGGCACCAGCCCGCACCCTCAGCCTCACACTGCTGCTCCTCTGTCCTCTCTCCATCTGAAGAAAGACAAAACTCTTCATTTCTTCTTCTTCTTCTTTTTTTTTTTCCTCCACAAATTAAAACTTGCCAGGTCTGCATCTTTTTTCCTGAACCGTTTCCTCTTTCTAATGTTAAAAGCATATGCCCAAGAGCTCGGTTCCATGCTGAGATGTTAACTCTTTTTCAGTAGTGGTGTTCATGTGGCTGTGTTGAGTGGTGGCAACAGCTCCAAGGGCAGTACAGGACATTGTGGCATGGAAACTCTGTCTATGAGGAACAGGACAGCTCTGCTGTGACCAGGTGAAACCACAGGCTGCTTTGCCAAACTCCCACACATGACCCAACGTAAACTCACACACAGGAGAAGTGGCAGCAAATCTTCCTCTGGGTTTTGTGTATCTCTTAGAGGGTTTATTGGCCTTTTATCTGACCATTGCAAGGCACCAAGGCCAAGCAGAGAGGCAGGTGTTTGAGCTGGAGCTCTGCACCTTGCTGACCTGCTCACTTGGCTCCCAGGTGGGATCTGGGTCAAGTCTTTTTAGCTCAGATGGGACCTGGGTCAAGTCCTTTCGGCTCAGAGAATGAGCAAAACATGCTCAGGTTTGTGCCCAGCACCTCTCACAGTGTTATGGCCATTGCATTGCCCCAGCACACACAGAGCTGGGCTGCCCATAACCAGTGCTGGGGCTGAGCACCAAACAGCAAAGAGGAAAAAAAACACATTCCCTCGACTCTCGACCCAAGTGAAGTCAGCTCAGCCCTTTTACACAGGATGATTCAGCTGTAGATGAAGCATTAAAGCTGTTTTGGAAATAGCTTTCTTTTCCCAAATAGATGTTTGAGGTTTTGATTGGTTTTTTTTTCCTCATCTAAATCAGGATGAAAGGAAAAAACCTGACATTTCTTTGCAGATCTCTGATTTAAATATAAGGGGAAAGGCTGGGCCAGTGGAATGAGTCTTATTTTTATGTTGACCCTTGATTTTTAAATAACTATACATTAATGTGAATTTCAAATGCGAGTCTCATTTCAAACAGAAAATGGAAATTTTGCTTTTTGAAAATATAGAAACCACACCTATTGTTTTTTTCTAAATATCTTTTTAAGACAGGAATCAGAAACCAGCCCTTTCCCACAAAAAGGTCTTGTTTTCACTGAATTTGCATTTTTGACTGAAAGCTTTGTTTTAAGGCTTTCATTCTAGTCTTGAAACTAGATCATGGTGAAGCAGCATTTATATCTAATTGGCCTCAAGGAAGAAGAAAACACTGTGGGTGGGATTCATCTCACCTACTTACAGGTGTTTACTCTAAATTTTTCATAGTGGTATCTCCACAGGGCTGTTCTCTCTATACTGGTTATAATAAGCACCTAGAGAGGTAGTTTACACTTGATAATCAGTTCTCTAGTAGTTTAAACTAGGTGAGAGAAATTTTATCACTGTTCGCACTCTCACTGAGGAGAGGTGCAGAGCATCACAGCTCTGATGATTTCAAGCTGGGGCATGTTGGGAGAAGAGAAAGGAGCTGGGTTCTTCATCAGCTTTTTTTTCCAAAAAGGAGTCAGATATTTTTAGGTGACAGAAAATAGAACAGTTTTGCAGAGAACGAATCAGCTGAAGGTGCAGTGGTTATTTCCATGGTCAGGTAAAACTTGAAAAATCTAATTTTTTTTTCTGAATGTTCCTGGGTATATTTTTTTGCAATTTATCTCTGATTTTTTTGGTTTTGATTTTACTTTTCAGAGCAATGTGGGTTTTTTCTGCTCAGCTGAGTTCCTTCCCTTTTTTTTCACAAAGTGCTTTAAATCCTTTTGTAATGCTGCATGCAAGACAGGTAACATCACCTGCCAAATCCCCATGTGTGACTGAAGCAACTTGGTATGAAAATCAAAAGTGAGCACAAAAGTGCATGCATTTTTCTTTAGTTAATTGTTACTAAGAGGAATATGCTTTTTTATTATTGTTTTTATGGTTAAGCCTGTCCCTTTTTGCAGGGGTATTTGCCTCTTGTAATGTTTGTGTTCACAGACCAGTTGACAAGGGGCAGAGCTGTAAAGCCATTTGCCCTTTAATTTGAGAGGCAAGGCCAATTTATAAACAAAAATCTTCAGATTTCTCTTTTAGACAGCTACTCTGGATGAAGCTGTGACCTGTGACTGGAATATTATGCAAAGCATATGTAGGAAGTGAACACGGTGAACTGTGTGAGAAGCAGACATTTATAGGACAACCTTTCACAATTACCAGGCAAAAAGAATAAAAAAATACAGAAGCAACCCATTGATGAAACCTTGAATACTTTGATGATTAACTCCCTTGAAATTTGTAGGAAACACAAAGAGCAATGTTACAGGACAGCTCAGTGAGGGCCTTTGCACACACTTGACCAATGAATATAGAATTATAGAATGGTTTGGGTTGGAAGGGACCTTTAAGATCATCTTGTTCCAACCCCCTTCCATGGGCAGGAACATCTTCCAGTAGACCAAGTTGTCAGAGTTCTTACCTGGTCTTAAATACTTCCAGTAAAAGTAGCTGGTGGAAATAAATCTGCTGCTATGGTGCTTTCTATGACTAAAGGTCTGATGCAAACAAATGTGAAGCTTTCTTGTGTATATACCATGAATCTGACAGGGATATATTTATTAAGAGTTCCCACAGGAAAAAAAAAAAAAACCCAACAAATCTGTAAACTACAGAAAGTGAAGAAGTTTTTGGGTTTGTTTGTTTCAAAGAAGTGAAAGAGAAAGAATATTCCTCTATGTGTAAGGAAACAAAACAAAACTAAAAGTGATTCCCTGTAAATGTATCTGCTGAAATGAGTGAGTTTTCTCCTTGCATTTATTGGAATTGCTGTTGTTTTCCATCACAGCCAACCCAACAAATCTGTAAACTACAGAAAGTGAAGAAGTTTTTGGGTTTGTTTGTTTCAAAGAAGTGAAAGAGAAAGAATATTCCTCTATGTGTAAGGAAACAAAACAAAACTAAAAGTGATTCCCTGTAAATGTATCTGCTGAAATGAGTGAGTTTTCTCCTTGCATTTATTGGAATTGCTGTTGTTTTCCATCACAGCCACCTTGTTCACAAGTCCTGCTGACCTTTGACAGATGTCTGGTCCATACCTAGGGGTGACCATTGCCAGGAGTTTGCAGAGTTTGTAAAACAGACTGGTTTTGTCTGCAGCAATTCGCAAAAATGTATAGCTGAAACTTAGACCTGCTCCTGAGGTTGAAGATAAATGCCCAGATAAGAGCATAAGGCCTCAGAATTAAACTGAAGTAGTACCTTTATTGATATATTTTCTTGGCAGACTATTTTCAGTCATGTCTTTCTGCAGCAGACACGCAAAGGTTTTATTTCTTTAGAAATAAAAGGACCAAGCCTAAGGTCCATTCTGTTTTTGGGCAGACACATAACTCCCATTCACATTAATGAGAAAGATTCTCCTACTTCAAGGGAAGAACAGACCCATTAGAGATCTATAATATTATTTTTGACCCCCTGCTCTCCTGCAGCAGTGGGAGTTGGTGCATAAGTGGAATCAGTGCCAGAGCTGTTCCCTGCTGGTTTATTCTCCCTAATTCTGTCCCCCAGCACAAATCTTGCTGTGGTACGAGACCTCAGTGCGTTTTGACATTGAGTTGTGTCAACCTGTGAGAGGGTTGGTTTGTTTTTTTCCTTAAGGATGTCTTAATGAGATGAAAGATGAGGGGTCAAGTCTGCCAAACCCAGGATTGCCTCCTAGAGGAGAGCCCATTGGAGATAAAGGCGAAGGTACGTGAGTTTGGGACCTGGCATGACCTACTTACTAGGCAGAGTTATGAGAATCCATGTTAGTACAGTTTGTTTTTCAGCCTGGTTTCTCATGGGAACGAGGCTTATGCAATCGTACTGTCTGTGCGTCTGTGTCTACATCCTCCTCCCCTCCCCAATAACTTTTGGACTCATTGCTCAATTTCAACCTACTTTGACAGGGGGGGTAGAGGTTCCAGGGGTGTTGCTGGTCCTGCAAGCATTATAAAATCAGTAGAGGAGAGGGAGGCTACAGGTGTCCACTCTGCCAGATCGTGCCACAGAAAGAGTTTGTGTGGTTTCAGATATGAGAGAGCCAAAACAATAGTATGGTGCAGCCTGAACAAATGGCCTAACTTGATCAAAAATGCTGCTTAACTGTTTCTCCCCGAGCAGCCAGGAGACAGAGCTCATGGAAAGCAGGCTCTGGGACATGCAGGAAGCTCCTCAGGGCTGGCACAGAGCTCACTGCCAGTGATGGGTCCACACAGTCCCAGGCTGTCCAGCATGTCCTGGCTTCTCCCTTTCTGATACTGACCCACTCATGGGGGAGTCTCTCAAACCCCATCAACTACATTGCTTCTTTTTCTGTAAAACAAGGTGAGTTTGGGAGGTTTTGTTAACTAACAGCTTTTTAAAATTACACCAAGGGATGGCAGAGAAGCATGCCTGTTGCAAGCTGATGCAGTAAAAGCAAGGTTACAGGGGGTTGAGGAGCTCAGGAGCATCTGAGCTGGGCAGAAGTTCTCTCTGCCCGGGATACAAGTGAGGGGATGCTGCTAAAATTTCTCATCATACTACTCACATACCCTGGACTCAGGGATCAGCACAGAGAAAGGTCGTGCTCAGATCTAGCACAGATCCTTTATACCTCTTTGCCTTTCAAAAGACACTTTGCCAGTGCTTCTGTGTGAATTACAGGGGAGGAAATTACAGCCCCACAGACTTCACAGAGAGTATTCAGTATAGGTACAGCATTTAATGATATGCAATTAAAGCACTATATATCTAACCCCTAAGAGATGGTGGGTTTAGAGAGAAACTGCTTAGAGTGAGCAGGTGATAATGAACTCTCTAGGTTGTAGCAGCATCATTTTGAAATGATAGTGTGAATTTATTAAACATGTTATAGAAGACAAATATTATTATATTATTATATGAATATGCAGGGAAAGACAATAGACACAGGGAAACTCCTTGGATTTCTGCTTCCACATTACATGCATGACAGACTCTTTTGGCTCATAAATAACAACAGAAGAACACACATGAATACTTTGAGTGATTTGTGATCTCCTTTCCATAAATTCTCATTTTGGGGGAAAACTGTGTTGCATGACTGCTAAACAGATGAGGAAAGAGAATGTTTCTATTTATTTCATTGAAGTTTCTCAAAAGAGCTTGAGGAACCGGTATTTTAAACATCATATGGTTAGATAAAAAAGGTGTAATTAATTAGTTGGTTCTTTGGAGTTAGTGCAGGGGGAAAAGGCCCTTCTAGGACATAATCCAGGCCTGTGATGGCTCTGGAGAAAGGTGTCAGCAGGCTTTGAGAAAGGACAGTCTCAGACTGTTGAACTCTTCTTGAGCAGAAATTGGAGTGAGGGGTTTGCAGAAAATCCTTGCTTGTGTCTCTCAGGCTTCTCTGTTGTACCTGTCTGTGCCTCCCTAACTCTGGAAATCAGACCTCAGTTTTCAGGCTACATCTCCTTTGGGGCAATGAGATCCTCAGTCAGAGCTGGATCACTTGTAGGTGTTGACCCTCTTTGCTTAAAACTCTTTATAGCAAAAATATTGCCTCCTCTCCCAAGTGTTGAGTGGCTCTATTAGGGGCTCTCTTCTCTTCAGACTTGGTACAGAGCACTCCAGATTGTTTTCTCTACTTCCCAACCGGTGCATCTGCTTTGAAGTGAAAGGAGCTACTGTGATTTTTTGCCCCATTGAGATGCTCACTATGGAAGAAGTATATAAAAGACTACTGCTCACAGGGTGGGAGCTGCTGGTTTCCAGTTTCTCATTAATTTTTCACTTGTCTTTCATTTCAGTGGGTCTACACTATGCTCCACCTTTGGCACAGGCACAAATACTATTTTTTTATGTGGTTCAGTGGGAGGAATGGTTTTGATCATTAAAAGCAAAGCAAAAATTATTTCAAGCAAAATTCCAGAGCCTCTCTGCATCCATTTATCTTTCCATGGCTTCCTTAAAGCATTGCCTACTTACTCTCTGGGGAATATGTGCTCCAACTGTGTTTCACCACATTTACAGGAGCAGTCACATATGACCAAGACTAAAATTTAACCTTAATTGCCCACAGGCTGCTGCCATTGAACCCTGTTGGCATGTAGGTGTTCTAAAGTGTTGAACTGAGCCCAGTAGAAACAATAAGAAAGGCAAAACCGTATTTAGTTGTGAACTATCTTTAAAAGTATTAATATGCTAAAAATCAAAGCGATGAAGGCTCACATCTCTTGAAAGAATGTGTAATTTCCTGTAATCATCTCCTTAAAATGCTCCTGATTGGGACTTTGAAGCAGTCAAAGAAGAGAGGGGTCTCTGGAGAGCCCACCACTGCTCCTTGCTGAGACAGGGCTTTGGAAAGTGAATCACTGCTGTGTGACTGGATCCCTGCCATACGCCAAGGATCAATAAAGTTTTATGGACCTTCCTCGCAATCCTCAGGTTTTTGATTCCAGGTGTTCGCATTAATCTGGGACACAATGGAAGGAAGAAGTTGCTATGGTTGCATGGAGATGGCAGCGCAATCTGGACCGACTTTAGTCAGCAAGTGCAAGAAGTTTAATTAGCTAAAATAATTGCACTTCTTGAAGGCTTTATGCTGTTTGCTTAAGTCCATTGAGCTCTGATGTCATGTAATTGCTCCAGATACTGGAGTGTCTGGGGTCTTCAGTGCTCAGTAACTTCATGCCCTATGAGGAACCCTTTGGGCCTTACCATCCCATCACTGGCAGAGTCAAAACAATGAACATCCTGTGTACAGAGGTGTTAAGGGAAATCACAGCAGACTAGGACATAATTTCATTTTAGATGTGAATTTTACAATTCTCTGTAAATGTATCTGCTGAAATGAGTGGGTTTTCTCAAGAGAGTAAAACTAGCCCTTAGCTCTGAAAAGCAAATCCTTCCTAGGCCCTGAAGAGTTTGCATGTGTTTGTAGGTTTAGAGCATCATTTTAACCCCCAGGCTTGAAGAAAGTCTGTTTAATGACACCTGCAACTGTTAGAAATGATTACAGCCCTCAGACTGCAGTAATTGGGGACCACAGCTTGTGCTGCCAGCATTGCTCTGTGGAGCTGCCCTTCCCAACCAGAACTCCTCAGTGGAAGGCTACTGAGAGCCACCTCTCACCTCCATAATTTCCCTCTCTATAACACATCCCTTTCTGTTTCATCTGACACTTCTATCACCTTTAAGAAGCCTTATAGAGAAGGGGCCATGAGGTATGGATGTAATTGGCATATGGATGGAGCTTAGGTTTTTTAATACACAGTTTTTATAAGACTGCTTTTATGTTTGCCTTTGCTCTTTGATCTCCACTTGAAAAACGTTTTTCCTGGAGTTTGTTTGAAAGCACAAATAATCGCTTACCACAACTAAGGGCCAGCAAATAGTTCTTGAAAAGAAAGAAAACCAAAGAGAATCCATGAGCTGACGGAGATGCCTTGAAAGATGTTTGAGAAACAGCTTGTAGCGGCACATTTTGCAGGACTGTTCATCAAGTTAATTCTCCTGTTGCATTGGCATTCTTGGATATGGTAATAACAACAAGGAAGGTTGTAATGGATTTCTAAAATGGGAGTGTTTTAATAGATTTTAGTAAATTACATTGTGTTCAATACTGTAGTGTTGTCATATGACACACTACAATGAAAGATAAAGTCACTTGCAGACATAATCTGCTGTTCAAAAATAAATATGAGTCCCATGAAAGATGGTATTTAACTAAATATGTCTCTGGAAAGGGAGAAGCCCTGAAAACCATAAAACAATGCTACACTAGTCTGACAGAAACAGGAGCAGCCACAGTGGATAGAGAGAGCTATTATAGCTTTTTGCCTTGCATTTGTAGCAGAAGCCACTCCTGTCATGGTAGAAGAGCTGTAAATTGAGATACTCTAATGGATGAGAGTCATCTCAGGGTGACTCAGCATGACTACAGGTCCCAAAAGCCTTGAAGCAGTCTTGAAGGGTGAAAGCTGTCTGCATTATCTTGCTGATCTTGTGGATCTTCATAATAGTCATGTGGGATGCAGGTGTATGTAAGAAAGCTCATGCTGAGATAGGATTTATTCCCTTTAAAATCTCTCAGGTCTGGGAGAAATCCCCCTGGCAAAGACAAACCAAACTGCAGAATATTTAAAAAATGTTAAAAGTCAATTCCTTCAGTCACTAACACTGAACTACTGCAATGTAGACTGGTTAATGATGGTGCTTCATGAAATAAGACATTAATCTCCTCTTGCAATGCAAAAGCCATACAACTTGCTTCAGCCTTAATCTTTTATGAGTTATGGACTCTTCTGTGATTCATAAAACAAATAAATCACACCTCTAAGCTATCATCTATTTATTACCACTTTTTAAATGTCCAACATAGTATAAAAAGGGGATATTTTGCTTGCCAAAGGTTGTCAGCTACCGAGTAACATTTGGGAACCAGAGTCCAGATTCTGCATACGGTTGGACATAGGTTTTGTCTTTGTTCCTGAAGATAGACAGCTCCCCAGAAGTGCACTCATGGGGCTGGGTGTGCAAATTTCATCCCAGGCTTTCAGACTGTGTTTATAGCAAGTGAGCCAGCTGACCTAAAAGACGACAGAAAGTCCCTGGCCTTCCTTTTTAGAAAGAGACAAAGGCTAATCAGAAAATAGGACTTGCCAAGTTATGAAACCATGGGAAGAATAAGGGAAAAGAATAATTTGGAACAGCAAAAATCAGACTAGGACAAATATTCAAATTATGGGGAGACTTATTCAAGCCAGAAATCACAGTTTCCCTGTGAACATACTCTATGCTTATTTCAGTGTTTTTGTCTTTGCAGTAGAACCATAACCCCAGAGACTACACACACAAGCTGTGGGTCCAGCAGACCTGGGAGGGGCTTGTATGCAGGATGGCAGCAAACTTTGCACCTAGTGTTTACAGTGAGAGCAAAAGAGGTAAAAAATCTGGTTTTAGGAACCTTCTGTGCTTCTATTTTTGAGGAGTCCTCCTGGTTGGTTCCCAACCTGCATCCCAGGGTTGGTAGTCTGGTAGTCCAGATTGGGATTTGGCTGTTTCCAAATCCTACTGCTGTCAGCAGGGAATTAAATTCACTCCTTCCACCTCCTGCCTACAAAGACCACAACTACTCCCATTGTAGTTGCTGACCTTGGCCTTAGATTTCAAAATCTCAATGACCCAGAGGAATTACTGAAGTAAATAAACAAAATAAAAACACATGCCTCTAAAGTGCAGAAGGCATGGAGTATACTCCCTTGAAACCATGCCTGCATTTGCTCCTGCCCAAGTGGAGGTTTATGGATATAGGGATGTGTTTTTAAGCTCTTCTTCGTATTTGTCTTGTCTCTGATTTGTTTGAAGGAATTGTAAAAATAAGGATCTCCCAGGGCACTTCTTGTAAGTTATAGTGAAAACTTGGTTCATTCTGGCTGTGCTATGACTCCAGCACAGACTGTGTTACTGCAAACCTGGTCTGTGGACTCGAAGAAAGAGCACAGTAGTTGCATGTCCTTTCTAAGAACACTAAAAAACATATAAATACTAACCATGTGCAATTCAGCCTTTCCTCTTATCACATGCCACTTATTCCATTAGACAGCACTAGAGTCCTATGTCATATTTGAGTAGTTTCTTTCTGTGAAATATAAGTGGAATGGAAAATCTGGAGCTCAGTTACCCAGATGATGCAGACAATATTTTCTGCTCCTTTTGGCAAACAAATAAAAAGGGTTTTTTTTTTCTATATAGAGGACTACTATAATAAAAGAAATGCAAGAGACACACTAGTGAAACACAGACCCTCAAGAAAATAAGTGTTTTCCCAATGAAACACAGACCCTCAAGAAAATAAGTTTTCCCAGCCAAAGAGGAAAAGAATTCAGCAGGGTAATCAACACTCCTAAAACTCAGGACAAGTAAATGGCTGCTGATCTATTCCTCCTTTTGTTTTTCAAGAACTGAAGTTCTTGGTGGGTAATGGTGTAGTGGTGGTTGCAACTTTAATTTCAGTTCACTTTTCCCTTAGAGTTGTCTCCTCACTCCAAGTCCATGGTGAATCTGTCAGGGAGAAACTTCCACCATAGGTGCTGCTCAGATCATAGAATAATAGAATTTAAGGGTTGGAATAGACCTTACAGATCATCTAATCCCAACCCCCTGCCCTGGGCAGGGAAACCTCCTCACTAGATCAGGTTGCTCAAGGTCCATCTAACCTGGTCTTGAATCCCTTCACGGTTGGGCCAGCCACAGCCTCCCTGGGCAACCTGGGACAGTGTCTCACCACCCTTAGAGTAAAGAACATTTTTCTAGTATCTAACCTAATCCTCCTCTCCTTCAGTTTGAACCTATTACCCCTTGTCCTATCATTGCAGTTCCAAACAAAGAGTCCCTCTCTGGCTCCTTGTAGGCCCTTCAGATATTGAAAAGCTGCTATGAGGTCTCCACACAGTCTTTTCTTGTTCGTATTTACAGAAAGAATCATAGTTATGGGATGCTCGTGTTAGAGCATCTGTATAGACTCACATGCTATAGCATTAGAAAGTGAATTCTAGTGCAACATTTTCTTTTCAAAGGAGCAAAATGAACAAGTGGAAAAAATCTGGTCATTAATGACAGCAAAGCTTCCTATGAATGATCACTGTAGCATACCTCAGGTTTCCAAAGCAGCTGTTGATAAATGACACCAGAAGGTGTCTTTTGGCTAGGAAAACTGCCCATTTTCATAAAGATTGTGTACTGAAACCCCTGCAATTATATTATACTGCTCTTGCACCACTCTGTGGAATTTTGCTTTTTGTTTCTTACAGCTTCATGCAGACTCAAGCAGTTTGGCCTCTTTATTAAAAATAAGCATCAATTTGTAAAAAGCCTCTTGATTGTCTAGACAACTAGTTGTGAAAGTCAGCTTTGTTTCGTTGCCTCTGTGTCCCTGGGGGTACCAATACTGCTCCTTCTGTTCTTGTCTGTCAATTCTTTTTGGCCAAAATTTTGTACTTTTTTTTTCCCTCTGTATCTGCCAATTATTTTTGTTTTGGAAACCAACTGAAAAATGTTTCTTGATACTTTTTCTGTTTTAATAAATAAATGCCAACAGCCTGGAGCTTATGAGCAGCCCTACAGTAATAAAGGGATGTACACAGCAGGCAGTACTCAATTTGTAAAAGAAAAACAGATTAACATTTCAGGTTTCTGAGGGCTTTTTGTCAACAACAGTACATTTAAAAACATCAATCTAGTAGTAATTGCATTATCAGTACATTCTCGGCTGATTCTTTGGCTGATTCCCTTAATATCATGGAATGGAGAGGTAGCTATGTGAAGTCTTTTTAATATATATAAAAAGTGAAAGCTTGGTAACAGTCAAGTTGATTTGACTGGCTGTAATTCCCATTTCTGGGACTGGAATGACGTGAATACATGGATAATGGTAGGAGAGTGAACACCCACAGCCAGGCCTTCCACAGCTACAAAAACTGGTACCAAGTCCTATTCCCGGGCACTTTTACAGAAAGAAAGTTCAGTGTAAGCTGACAATGAAAAAGAGCACTTAAAAAAAAAAAAACCATCAGCAGACACTCTAAGAAAACACCACAGGAGTATCATTTCCCTGTTCCTTTAGCAAATGCTCACCAGTCACTTCTCAGGTATAATACCACTGATTGCAGCCATGCAATGAACAACATGGAACGAGACGTTGCTTTCCTCCTCCGAATTCCCTATGAGGCTTCGAGAGCTGTCAGAAATCCCCTGAATGCGGCCGATAATCAGCTCCTGGGAACCTGCTGCTCCTGAATGCCCTCACTGAGCACCTTTCCCCCCAGGCTCCTGCTGTGCTGGAGGATGGCTGGGTGCAGCTCTTCCCTCTGGACAGGTTTCATTAAGTACAAATACTTATTGGGAATTACATGGGAATACAGAGCGGCTGGTTCCACACCGCACTGGGCAAAGGATTGAGTGTTTGTGTATTTCTTTCTCCCATAGTTGCCCTATCTGCTGAGGGTTTGCTGTGCTGGTTGTCCCCTCTGGTGTGTCTCATCTGATGGAGAATAGATACTTCTTTTTACATTTATTTTAGCATAGAAAAATAATGTGGAGTCTGATTTTGTGCTAATTCACTTAGACACCTCTGATAATTTTGTCTTATGTATATGTATTAGGGTTTTTTCTTTCCTTCTAACATCATTAGATTTGTTTTGAACTCAAAGGTCAGTTCCTACACCAATATAAATCAATGTAACTACATTGATTTCAAGGTTAAGGGGAGACCTTATCACCCTCTACAACTTCCAGAAAGGAGGTTGGAGTCAGGTGGGGGTTGGTCTCTTCTCCCAGGCAACCAGCAGTGGGACAAGAAAGCACAGACTCAAGTTCTGCCAGGAGAGGTTTAGGTTGGATATTAGGAAGGATTTTTTACGGAGAGAGTGATCAGACATTGGAATGTGCTGCCCAGGGAGGTGGTGGATTCACCATCCCTTGAGATGTTCAAGACGAGACAAGATGTGGCACTTAGTGCCCTGGTCTAGTAACAATGGTGGGGTTGGACTTGATGATCTTGGAGGTCTCCTCCAACCAGGTTGATTCTATGATTGCAGCATCTTTCATTAATTCCTATTGCCAGAGATAGTATAGCTGTCTCTGAGGAAGATGATATGTATATATTTATGCATTTTGATTTAAATCACAAAGAAAAAAGAAATTTCTGTGCAGAATTTAATCCTGTAGCATGTCATTAACTGTGCAATTAAGGCCTAGTGGTGTTAAATGATCGATACAACCGAATCTCAGCCAGCCACCTCCAAAGATTTCTTTAAGTCCTTCCCCTATGCAGTTCCCACTCCATCTTCATAAAAGAGAGCCCTGACTCTTGCACAGGAGACCCTAACATCTTTTTTTTCTTACCAAGAAAAATATATTTTCCTTATTTGATTGTACTCCATTAGCAACCTAGAGGACATATTCCCAAGTAAAACAACCCAAGTGTTGGTCTTACTCATTTTGATTTAATCACTCCAAAACAAATTCCTATCACTCATCTAATTATATTACCCTACTTTTATTGATCTGTTTGTGGGAGGGGCAGTTCCCTGCATTCTTTGAGCTATAAATTAAATATATATGGAGAGAGAGAAAGAGAATGAAATTTCTCTAAATGTTTCAATATTAAAATGAGAAATTATGTCTCTAAAACTCATTTCTGCTGTAAAGGTATATCTGTGGTTATACAGACACCTTTTCCCACTTTACAGGGAGCTCCCAGTCTGTGCAGTTCTGTAGCTTCTCTTCCATGCATGCAAAA
>NW_008693277.1:41966-48897 GCF_000695815.1 Acanthisitta chloris | reverse complement strand
GAGGGGTGCCAAACAATGATGTCAGGTTTGCCACATGCTGATAATGACATCCATGCCTGGTGCACAGATAAAGCAGCAAGAGCACCTGGCTGATGTCTTCCTCTGCAAACCAACATTTTCTCTCGGTTTGGTGTGATAAGAAGGAATGGGTGCTGGTGGTTGAAAAACACTTAAGAAAATGAGGTGCTGCACTTGATAAGAACAACCCTTCACGGGTCTGTGGGCTGGTGTGTGGTGGAGGAGAGGAAGTTCAGAACCTTAGGAAATGTTTTAGATACTTCTAAAATGTTAAACATAGCATATATGCACTTCCTCTTTCCATACAGATTGTCAGGCAGTGCAGGTCCTGGCTGAGCTTGGGACCCCTCCCAGCACATCCCTCTCTGAGCCTCCAGACAGATGGGTGAGGCAGACAGATAGCAGACACAGACCAAAAGAGTTTCTGAACCTTACATTCGAATGGAGGAAGTAAAGTAATGAAAAGGAAACCATAATCTGGCCCTGAATTAATTACTTCACAACATATGGCATTAAAAAATGCATTCCAGTCAGTAGCTGGCTTTGCAGCTATATACTGGGATAGGTCTGGTCTTTAATTCCTCTGTCTCCCACTTCACTCCCCACAGCCCTTCTGTAGCTTTGCATCACTCTAGCCCTGCGTAGCTATTGGCACTGCCTGCTGTACCTGAGGGTCCCAGTGCAGCACTGGACCACCACTGGGGCATTAACCACAAAGCCTGAGCTTGTCAAATCATTGGATTAACTCTCTCTCTGCCTCCTGTGTTTCTCTTTCCTTGTTGCAAACAACAGTGGAATCACAAGATGTGACTAGGGACCAAGATAAGGGACCTCAGGCCATTACAGAGCCTTGGACTCTCTAGCTCAAGAAAGTGTTTTCTTTCCTAATTTTTTTAACCTGTGACTAGGTTTACATATATTTACATACACTACTTGGCATGGTGAGAAACTCATGTGAAAAGGCATTGCTGTCCCTTGGATTCCCCTTGCATACCAAAAAAAAATTTATTTTGATCTGGTTCGCTCTGTTTATGTCCACATTTTCAGTCCCTGGAGCTAAAACTGGTGTGTGACTCCATTGTCACTATTCTTTGAGTTGCAGAACTGGGACCATCAGAAAGTTTTCTTCCTCTAGTGCTTTCTCTAGGAAAACTGAACTGTCACTCTGGGAATGCTGAAGAGAGAGAACTAGTGGAGCAAATTTGCACAAAGGCTAGTCAACACCAAGAGCCTAAGTTGCTATTCATTTTTCCTTTAGTGCCTTTAACCTCAGGATAATAATTAGAACCATAATGTGGACATTAATTATCACAACACAGATCTAAGATGAAGTAGATGTACTTCAGTTCCTAAGGAAAGGAAGGGCAGGGCAGTTCTCCAGTGGTTCTGCCCCTGTGATCTAAACTGTGTTTCCCAGATCCCTGTGCTGGATATTTAGCCTCACATTTTTGGAAGTCTTCTGACAACTTTTACATCTTTACAGGTGCTATTATTGAGGTGTCAGTTGTCATGGAGAGCAAGATAATATTTCACGACATAAAAATACCCTGTAATCACTTCAGATGGTTGATGATATTGCTGCTAGGCATAGTCAAACTCTTCTTCACATCACTGCAGACTGAGGCTTTCCCTCTGCTCCACTCAGCCCAGATATAATCCCTCCTGATTAGACCCTTTTCTCTTTGATGCTCTCCTTTGTCATCCACACACTGGGAAAATTGTTCTGTGTTGAGTTACAAGCTTCGTGCCATTTGTGTAGTTGTCTTTTTTAACCTGGAAGCAAAGCTCTCTGTGCCTGAGCAGTGATAGGATTGTGGCTTCTAGTAAATCTTTGATTAATGAAGCTCAGGTAAACAGATTAGTCATTAACCTTTGCTTCTCATGATCAGATTACTTATTGATGTAGAGTAGTTGTGCTGCTCCCATGCTGCCAAGGATGGGAATCTTGCTTTCCTTCAGTCTTCAAGAATCTTCCCACCGTCTAACAAGACCTCTCTTTTAGGGTGGGGACATTAGGGAGCTGCTGCCTCTGCAGGGACTCATCTATTTCCTATGACATCTCATTGCAACCAGGGCACTTAAACACAAATATTAATAGGTGCTGCTCAGTAGTAGAATGTGCTATTCATATCTCTGGTTCTATATTTTTGCTAGACAGCTGTCAGTGAGGGCAGCTCAGCTAAGGTAGAGGGGAAATGCATACAAAGTAAGCCAAGTCTTTTAAAAAATGGTACACTGTGAATCCATGGCTGTCCTTAAACCCTTGACAAAGACCAAATCTTTGTTAATATTAAGCCAAGTCTTTTAAAAAATGGTACACTGTGAATCCATGGCTGTCCTTAAACCCTTGACAAAGACCAAATCTTTGCCCAAGAAATCATTGTTAATATTCATGTCTGTAGACAAACAGAAGACTGCTTTAAATCCATTTAAAACTGACTTAATTCTGAGCTTTTTTTCTGCTGTCCAGGTCTCCCAGGATGGGAAAAAGCAGCTTATAAGTTGTAGGCAACAAGAGAACATGGGATGAGAAATCTTTTATCCCTGCCATCTCCATCAGGTCTTTTTACATGTCGTCATGCTACTAATGGCCTCTGTGAAGGAGCTGAATGATATTCCATTATCATTTAATGAATGTTTCAGACTCAGGTATTGAGCAGAAAACTGCTGGGCACTCCTTTGTCACCATCACTGCAGTGCTGCCCATCTGGAAAGGGTTTGCACCCTCTCTGACTCTCAGACTAGCTCCAACAGTCTCCATGGGTGCAGAGATTCATCTACAGGAGGAATAGAGCTAGATCCAGAAGCAGATCTTGTCTTTATATGACCTGCAAATTTAAATGTGGGAAAGTTATGCAGGACTAAAGAGCAGAAGTGACCTGTGCCCACCAGCAGTCTACAAAAGCAGAGAGGGAATTCCAATTACACACTGATCTAATTCATTGATCTCTAATATAGTGGAGTATATTTAAATCTGTAGACATTTACACTGCAGTCTTGAATGCAAAGAATTACAATCAGAATAGACAGATGAAGCTTCATGTTTTCTAGCTGATCAGCAGACTGAGCTTCATGTTTTCACGTTCAGTTTTGCATCTTATAAACCCCATTTCACTCCCATTTCCAGTCCTGGGATCCCCTGTGCACACAGCTATTAGCAGATGGAAATCTAGCAACCTGATCTGTAGGCCCAGTTGGGTAATCAAACATTTAATTACTAACAATTATCCATTAATGCTTATAAATTAGGTTGCCAAACTACTTCTACAGACTACAAATATTTGCATCTAGACTTGTCTGCAAAAATGGAAGATGCTACACTGCAATGTCCAATGCTGCCATTTTCCTCAGACTGACACATTTCCTGCAGCAGTAAGGTGTGCAGAAAATTAGAAGCTGAAATTGAGGGAATCATAAAAATCAGGTCCTCAGTCAAATTCCAGGTTGGCCGGATTTCTCTCATATTAACTCTTCCTTCTTTTCACTTTTCTGTCTTCCTTCTTCCTATGCAGTTCCCAGCACCTTGACTAAACATTTGCCTCCACCCTAGGAATATATATTGGTCTGGAGGGTTTATTTTATTCTGGATTACTTCCTGATATTAATCATGATTTTTTTATGCCTCATTGTGCATGTAGAAATGTTGTTCATTAAAACAAAGTATAACAACATAATTTCAGGTAACACTTCAGAGATGAACATGTGCTTTCCACTGACACTCCTCACCAGGAGAGGCTGTAACACTCTCCAGTAAGAATACACTGTATTGCTATGCAGAAAATATAAACTTATTCTCCAAAAGGGTTCCTCTTCCCATCCTGTTAGGTAAGTTTAGCCTTTTTATAATGGCTTGCTTTCTGCTGTCTGTTTTATTAAAGCGATATGGTTATGATCTTGCCCACGTGACATCTCCCTTTGCTCACCAGGGAAATGCTGAAGTGGTATTGCAAGCATTGGGACTTCAAGGCTACATTTAAATTAGTAAATTCAAACGTGTCTGGAAACGTTCCCAGGACTAGAACAAAACTGTTTATACAGTCAACTGCTAAGCTGTTCTCAGACATGAATTTGGCCCATTCCAACTGCTCTCCCTGAATGTTTCATGGGCACAGCATGGCCAAGGACCAGTCCTGGAGGCAGTGCACATGCAACTCCCACTTTTTTGGTGGATAAATGAGTTTACTTGCATTTATACTGTCCATTGTCCACCCTATGGCTTTGATGCTTATTGCTGGGTGCATTTTATTAACCTGATGAGGCAGAACCGAAACGCCTCGAACTTAGTACCCAGGCAAACCATTTTCTTTGGAGAATCACACTGATTTGAGGCAAATGTTGCACATGGCAGGACCAGAATTAACCACTGAAAGGTGATGCATATGCAAAATTAGGCTCCCAGTCAGGGAGGTATCAGTTGGGTGTGAATGGTGCAAAAGCTGAGCATAGCAAAGACAGGAGAAGAAAAGTCCTCAGCTGAAAACTAATGTCTCTGGTTGCAGTATCAGGCTCAAATACTCTGCCAAGGAAATAGTGCCAGAGGAATTGCAGAAAGAAGAGGGTGTGATGGTTTAATGGGATTTTAGTAAAATATGATATATTTTTTTCAATTTGCCTGAGTGTTTTATTCTTTTTAAGTAACTCTGAAGGGATCATCTAATTCTATAGATAAGCCATGTATAGTCACCAGCCCAACATAAATTAATTGAAATGGCTGCTGAACACAACACTTGCTTTTACTGAGAATACAAGAAGTTGTTCAAGGACTACACTTTCTCTCTCTTTTTTTCCCTCCCCTGGGGTTTCTCTCCCCTCTTCTTCATCTTTTTTTTTTGCTTCCTTGATGCCCAAGATGGTTCCATTAGTCTTGCAAATATTAATTCTCAATGCAAACAGAATGTGTCAGGTACAGGAGGATGTAAATGGAAAATTAATTGAAGAGCAACGTGTTATAGGATGTCCTCAGCATGCATACTCAAACAGAAGGCACCATTGACTTGCTGCCCCTCAAAATCCCTCCCACACATGGAACACAAGGTTGGGCTGCAGGCACAGGAGGAGCACACTATTTTTTCTAACAGTGCCTGATAATCAATTACCCTTTCTGAGGGGGTTGTTGTTACAGGTTCACTGTTGCATTGTAGGGTTGACTGCTCAGCCAGAATGGAGCTGTTGCCCTTCCCTTGCTCAAGGCCTGGCCCAAACACAGTCCCAGGAGACCCATGAAGCAAAGCTTTGTCATGGTCTTCTTTCTAAGGCAATCAGTCCTGCAGGAAAGGTCAAGCAATCTTCAGTTACCAAGTTCCTTTTAACCCACTCTGGTCAGTAGTGGTCAAAAAACATTCCTGACCACAGTTCATTGCTCTGAGCAGGAGTTGGTTGTCATTTTTGGAGCTTCTTGCCAATCTCTGACAATGTGGAGTAAATAAATTGATCGATGAATTTTACTGCTTTATCTGTTTCGTAAATTGTCCACAGATTATGATGCTGTTCAAATCATTTGCTACAGATGCTTTGGGAAAAAAAAAAGTTTCTTGAACAGTTCATGACAATTATTTGTAATCTATGTTATTTTGACTAGACTCTGTTGATGACATAGTGATTATTTTTTTTGGCTCATTGATTAGAAGAGTTTTAGATTCCTGAATTATTATATTTGGAGGTAAGAATTCAGAATTTGATTTCAGTTAATAGACTTTCAGACCAGAAAAGATAATAGTTCACTCATTCCACGTCCTTGAACGGCACAGGCCAGAGGTTTCAGGCTCTTCTTTCCTTCCATACTTTGATGTATGAGTACATTTGACAAAGCTTTATCTCCTAGAAAATTATTCAGTCTTTCTTTCAAGCCATATAGAATTCTCCTGCTTTCAATAAAAACCCCAGATGTTCCCATGACTTCCCCCTCATTAAAATAATTTGCTACAGTATTCCTGGGAAACTAATAGAAATAGTTGAGAATACAAGCAGAATTTGTAATGAATTTTCACACTCTTTTTAATGTTTTCCTAGCAAAAGTTTCAAGCTTACAGGTGGAGATTTGGGCTGTTGCTGCTCACATTTGTCCAGACTTATTATACCTGGTTTAGTGACACTGGCAGTTTAGATCCTTTCTCTGGTCAATGGAAAAAAATAGCTATCCCAAGTGGATTGCATTTTCCAAGACTGATCTCTCTACTGACTGCAACAGGAGGCTAGAAAAAACAGCAGACCTTAAGTACTCCAACTAGATTTTTTAATTTAGGTGGGAAATACCCTTGCTATACTTGTCATCCTTAGGGCTGGTTCTTGGAGAGAAGGGATGGGGCACAATGCTGGAAATATGTAATCTATCACCTATCTCCAGCAATTCTTCTGGTACCACTGAGGTTTATTTTAAGGAATCCATCAGGCTCAAGGTTGTTTCCACTCTTGCTGAAATTATAACTCTGTTTCTCAGCCTTATGATCAGCATCCTGAGCCTTTTCCATCCAGGGGAAAAGGAATAGGTCAGATCTTTAACATGCACAATATTAACTTTCTAAATCCTACTTTCTCTCAGGGTTTACTTGACTAAATAATTTCTATTTATTTTGGACACATTCTGAGGTCATGTCTATAGAGATTTCTGGAGGAAAGTACAGATGATACAAAGGATTTTGCTTTTTTTCCCTTAACCTCTCCCTGATCACTACCACCAACAGACTTTCTGCCTCCTTTAACATGCACAATATTAACTTTCTAAATCCTACTTTCTCTCAGGGTTTACTTGACTAAATAATTTCTATTTATTTTGGACACATTCTGAGGTCATGTCTATAGAGATTTCTGGAGGAAAGTACAGATGATACAAAGGATTTTGCTTTTTTTCCCTTAACCTCTCCCTGATCACTACCACCAACAGACTTTCTGCCTCCTTTCACATTTTTCTCTCTTC
>NW_008693277.1:32232-41950 GCF_000695815.1 Acanthisitta chloris | reverse complement strand
CTCTTTCTCTGCACTCAGCAGCCTGTGAGCAGTGCTGTAAAGTCTTCCAGTAAATGTCTCATTTAAAGAGTGAGGAAGCCTGAATTAAATAGGGCAGGGACTCTTGCTGGCCTGAGTTAATGGAGATGTCTTTCAGCAAGACATCAGTTCTAGACAGTTCAGCTCTGCCAGCATCGTGACAAAGCTTCCTCCCACAGTTTAACTGTATGATCAATGATCCACTATGAAGGTGTGTGATAGCCTTTGGATTGGGCTGTGGTTCATTTTTAGGTGTTTTCTCATCATTCAGGGCCACAGCTTATAACCTTGTATAAGTGAACAAGAACAGCAAGAAAACCAAGTCCTGGAATTAGGACCAGCTGTCATTGGCAGAAAGGCAGACCAGAAACTCCATCATCTTGGTCCAGTCTTGTTAATAACTCTTGTTATATCCTGCAACCAGTGGAAAATATGGATGTGTCTACATAATATCTATAGAAGGCAATCTGACAAGTCTGGAATGTGAAATGATTCTAATTGGTGGAACTGAAACCAGAATTTGGCACAATGTTGTCCAGTAGCTGGAAATTTCATGATCATAATGTTGGTCCTCTCCAGTCTTTCGAGAGAAAGCATCTAATAGTGGATGATGTGGTGGTAGTAATGCATTGCAATTAGAATGTTGGAGCTCTTGAAAATTAGCACTGCTCTTGAAGCCTCCAAAATTGTGCCAACATGGAGCAATCATTAGATTAATGAACAATTTCTTTTGGGTGGAATCTACCATCACTTGACAATTTCATAAACGTGAACATTTCAGAAGTGACAAAACTTCCATCCTTGCTGATGAAAATGTTAGTTAACCCCAAGCTTTCTTTTCTGAAGTACACACTCTGAGAGCATCAGCACACACAGAAAGTTGTGCTACTGAGGGTTTTTTTGGTGCAGAAAACCATCTTGTGTTTGCACATATGCTTCCAACACAAAGTTTCCTCATTTTGACAAAATGTGTTCCCTGTATTTTTAGAGCTGGGTTAAAACTTCACTGCTGAGGAGAGAAGACAGAGCAGTCACACAGCTGCTCCCAGCTAAGCCATGCAGAGCAAATGTCAGAAGTGCTGGAGCTAATGGGGAAGCGACAGTGCCCTTTGCTTCCCTGCCCCTGCCCTCCACTTCTCCCTTCCTCCCTGTGCTTGACCCCTTGCACCAGGAAACCTACCCTGGGTTTGCAGTTTGTTCTGCTGTTATCCTGTCCAAGAAACAAACAAACAAACAGCAACTCATCTGTGCAGAGAAGACACTGTTAATATATAACCATAAGGATCAGAAAAACTAGTGAGAGTGCAAACACTGGCAAGAGCATGTTTGCAGTATGTTCAGGATGCATTGCCCAACACTGAGGGAAGCAAAACACGAAAGTTACACTTCCGCCAGACAACATGAGTGACTTGTCACAAAAAAAAAAAAAAAAAAAAAAAAAGAGGTTTAAAGGCTACACTTGCTTTCCCTCACCCATGTCTCTCTTTTCCTCCAACTGCTTTCCTCTTCTCCAATAAACTGCTTGTGAATAAATCTTCCTAAATAGGAAAGAAATGATACATTTTTGCATTGCGCAGAAAAGTAAAGAAATGTCAAATTAAAAATTAAGGTGGCTTTGCAGAGGATAAGCACAGAGGAGGAAGAGCTTCTCCAGCCACACACAGGTGGCCACAGTTCACATCCCATCACCATGAGATGGTTCTGGACTCATCACCTGGAGACTATGGCTCTCACTGCACTGAGCCCTGAGCAAGGTGATGCCCAGGATCCTCCTCTGCAGCTTTGTCAGAGAAGCAGGACTAACCCACATCACCATCCATCACTGAATTCCTGAAAAGAGTGGGTTAATAGTTCACAAAAATCAATACAAGATTGCTGTGATGGGAGAGCCATTCTGGAATGACAGAGTGGGTTTTCCTGCCAGCAATACTCTCACGTTTACTGAGAGAGCAGAAGCTGTAATATCTAATTCTGACTTAAACTCCCTCTAAATCTAGCATTCTCCACCTCCTCTGCTAGTGACCAAGCAGGGTTTTTGCTGCTGAGGCTGGAGCTAATGGTGATGTTAAACAGCCAGGACTGTCCCAGGCACATGCAATAGGCAGCACAGCAGAGTTTGTGTTCCCTGGCTGAATTTCCTTGGTGTTACCACCCAGCAACAGCCCATACAGCTGATTGCTGCAGAGAGTCCTGGATGTTGAAACACACAGTCTCTGAGGGCTTCCCTTTTGCATAATCTGTCTTTTCACTCCTCATCTTTTCCTGCCTGTTTATTTATTTATTTAATAGGGTGGGTTTTTTTTCTCAATAATCTCACTAGAATGTAGAGTGACCCATACTCTTCAGATTATTAAAAAGGCTGCAAGCATGGTTTATATTCTCACTTCCCATTTCAGACTGTTTCAGGAGCCAATTTTTTAAGACTATCAGAGCAGTGTCCCACAGGTGACCAGGGTTCAGAGCTCCCTGACATGGTCATTCAGTGGTTCAGAAGTTGCAGGAGCTTTCGCAATTAGAAAAAAGAACATTATGACAGCAAGAAAGCAGGATTAAGACCTGACACTTCTGCTTGAAGCTTGACCCAGCAACTTTGAACCCAAAGCTTCCTGATGTGCCTCCGTAGGATCAGCCACTTGCTCCAGCCTTTGGCTCCAGTGCACACACAAGAGTTTCACCGGAGACAACAATAGTGGAAACAACATCACATCGTATTAACAGCACTTGCAAATCCACACTTTGGGCTGTATTGTCCTGTTGAGCTGCTTTTACCATAGATCTAATCTCTTCACCTTTGGCATTGAAAATGTGTTTTAATTAACCCACTAGCAAAACATTAGGCTGAGGCAGTCTGATCATTTTTAACTTTATTTTCCTGAATGAAAACAATGCTGGCCAAATTTACTGTACACTGTCACCTTAATTACCTGTCTTAGACAATCCGTTTCCCACTCACTTGCAGTTTATCACAGCATAACACAAAATCTCTTCCTCTAAAAAAAAAACTTTAAATGCTTCTGAGATTCAAACCGTAGATTGCTTGTGCAGCTATAATCTTAAAAAACATCTGCTACATTTGTGTGGTAAAGGAAGTCTCTTTAGAATACAGCCTTTGATTTCTATAAAAGACAAATCAGGCCACATGTTTTTGTTTTGAATGCTTCTCATCACAAGAGGAAATTTTCTGCAGCTTGGAATTTTGAAGGCATGAAAAATGTATTTATTTTTTTAAACAAAGAGCGTACATAAGAACATCAACAAAACTCCTCGGAAGTGTTAAAAACCATTCCTCTATCATCTTTAAAGAAACACTAACGACTGCCTGACCCACATTTTGATCTACCTTTCTGTCTTAAATTTATCTGGGTCATATCATGTCCTTGATCCAGGTATATAACTCCCACTGACATCTCAGACCTTAGGAGGTTCACCCATCATTAGTTCTGGAGCTGCTAATAGCCCAGACTAGCAGAAGATTAGGAGGCTTCACTGGGCATTTTTTATTTGTCTCTCAAAGTAAGTGTGTTGATAGTAGTGGTTTGACAAATTGGGTTTGACACCAGTGTGAATTGAAGGTATGAATCAATGGTACCTTGTGGCATAGTCCAGAACAGATTTTTTTTTGCCTGCTTCTGAAGTAGCTGTTTTTTATGAAACTATTAAAAAGTAAAAGCTTCTGGTTCTTTGTGGGGAGCCCTTCATTTTAGGTTTTAAACCTGGTTTATTGCATTTCTTCCACCTACATCCCCTCTCTCTTCATCACAGGGATACTAGAAATGCCTACATCAAGTTTTTCAAAGCCAACCACACTTGTAGACTTTTATACTTACCAACCACCCAAATGCTTCATACTCTGACTCCCTTCACTACCTCTTTCCCCTAGAAACTGATGAGAAGCTTTCAGCTGAAACAGCCCCTGTTGTCCCCAGCTAAGGGTCAAATCCTGCCTCAGCCCTTAGTGTGGAAGCACATGGGTCCATGCTCCACTTTTTCAGGGTTAAACAAGTTCACACCTCCCTGTGCAAGCCCAGGGCAGGAGGGGAGCAGCAAGGATGAGATGCAGAAGCACAGCTCAGCTCCACACGGACAGTTACATCAGTGGATGTTACATCTAGAGTGGTGAAGCTCTAAAACACAATGTCTATTGTCTTGGCAGATGAGTCAAACAACCAGTCAGTATCTCCCCTTTGATGAGCTTCTGATTACCCAGATTATTTTGATTTTTGCATGCCAGAAATAGATTTTTGCCATGATTTGAAATGCAAAAGCTACAGTTCTATGAAAGGAAGACACTGATACAGAAAAATAATTATGATCAAATTTTTAAAACTTGGATCACCAACCTCATACCAAAGACCATACATTTTTGGAGGTCTGTCAAGCAAGTATGGCTAAAAGAGTGTCTTAATTATAGTGGATGTGACCTGGAGCACATCCTTTTAAGTGATAACTGCTGTCAAAGTGAGGAGACAAGCAATGAGGGCAGAAAAGCACTGTAGCAGTTTGCATAGCTCTCATATAATTGGTATTTTCTTTCAGTGGAAATACTTCATTAAATGTCAATTATTTTTTGGTTCATGGAGGGGTTTTTTTGGTTCATTCATTTTTCTTACAGTCACTCAGTGTTAAGCAGGGTTTCACTCATCCCATGTTTTAATGCCAAAGAGGTATAAAAATTCATAAATACAACCCCCCTGTCAACCTTAAGTGTTGTCCAGAACTCACTGAAGTCAATACAAAGGTACCAGTTACCTCCAGTCAGTTTAGGGTCCACCTGTGAGTAACCTGCTCCTGTGGCTCTCTGTGTTTCTTGCTAAGGCTCTAATCAGATTCAGCTTTAATATTCTGTGAAATACAGTATCCTTCTTAAAGAATAGTACACACTGTTTCATCTGAAGATTTACTACTCAAGGGGATTATCTTTCTTTTGCATGTGGAATGGAGAAAGTCCATGGAAATAAATTTTTAAAGGTGGGGATGCTCTGTCATGCACCTGATCATGCATTGCTCTGACAGAGGTATCAGACCTTAAGCAGAGTGGACAATGGATCAGAGCTCTCCCCACCTTATTTTCCCTGTAGAAATTCCTTTCCCAGCCAACAAACCAAGTTCCTCCACTCCATGTTCCTGTGCATTTGTTCAAGAGAGCCCAGTGCAAATGCACATCGGAGTCTGCTGTAAATGATGGCAGATGTTTTTCATTACTGCAAAGGAGCCTCTTGTGCAATTAGAGACACAGAGCTTTAAAAAAAAATGTGCACAGAATAACTGTGTATTTACATAGTTGTGAAATTGCTTTTCTGATAAAGAATCAGATTTGCAAAACATTTGGTGCATTTTTTTCCTGTACTCTTATCTTCCCCTTGCTCTGAGATGCAGCATTCCTTGTAAGCAACTGTCTCCTCTCCTTAGTACCCTCGTCTGTATCATGCATGGAAAAGAGATCCTGGACTAGTTCTCATTCAAGCCTTTGTCCAAAGTCGAGAGGAATGCATGGAAGTGTTCCCAGAGGATTCAGAGAGGTTTGGATTGGGTAGAGCTCTAGGTGCAGTGAGTAACCAACCCACTCCACCCTGCCAGGTTTCAGCTTTGATTAATGAACACGCAAGTTAACAAAGATTCCAAAGCTTTTCAAATGCACCAGAGCTCTTTTCTGAGCAAAGTTTTCACTGTTTCATGCAATTTCTGTTGAAGCACACTGAAAAGCTGAGCCTTTACTTAAAGCTGTGGGAACTGAGGTGTATGCTCAGCTCACAACTACAGTGTGTGAACACAGGGAAAGCCAAGCCCTGAGCTGACTCCTGAGCTGAATTTGAGTGGTACAACTGGTTGCTCTTCTGACATTTCCTACTCAGCATCAATCCATTCAGAAGTTCCAGCAATTCAGGGAAGCTGAAGCATGCATTTCACTTTTATTGAGGCAGAGATGTCAGCTATGACAAAACAAGAGTAGTCAGGATTCTGCTTGGCTGTGAATCTAGATCCCTTTAAAAAATTCTGACCAGATTTGGGAGGAAATCAGACACAGATTCACAAAATACAATTCTAGTTAGATTCTCAGCTGTCCTTTTCAGTTAGTATACTCAGTTATATTCTATCTAGCCTTTTTAAATATAAATAATCTTTCTTCTCAACTATAAAGCATGTGCAGGTGAGAGGGTGTTGAATGTCTCTGCAAGATTAAAAAGAGGGAGAAATGTTTCTGCAGTCCCTCACACTGGATGGAGTCCTGACCTCGGTCTCCTGCATTCAGAGATGGAGAGGACAAGAGGCAGCTCTTTTCCAAAGAGCTCAGCTCCCAGTAGTTCCCATTATAACTCCATGACTCAGCACCTAACATGATCTCTGCCCCTGACAGAAGCAGGGTGAAGGAAAGAGAAATACCCAATCACCCTTGGAGCGACGTGCCTTGCTGACAGTTAATTGCCAACAGCACTCTGTGGCTTTGTATATTAATTAAGTAGTGAATTCATTCATTAATGTTGCCGACACAGAGGACAGAACATACCTTCATTTCATAATGCCTAATTCCATTATCAACAAGTTAAACTCTGCCCTCAGCTCACCTACACGATAGCACTGCTGACTCCAACAAATGTCACACGAAAATGTCTGGGGGCAGTTTTTGGCCTGATGTATTTCATTGTGCCACAGACAGCCATGGGGCATTTTGATTCCTGTAAGTAAATTTTCCTTCAGAAGCTTGGCAAAGTAAAACCTCAGACACTTTTGGGCTCTTTGCCCAACTTGAGAACAAGGGGCACAAAAAAAGGTTCATTTTTCTCACCAGCTCCAAATTTGATTGACACAGAGGGCTGGTCCTATTAAGCGGAGATCTGGCCTGGGTTCAGTGTATTTGGAAGCCTAGTTACAAACGCATTAAAACAAATTTAACAGAGATTTTGTCAACCTATCAAAGACAAATCAAGACTGATTTCCCTGATGCCTCTGCTGAATTGGGTAAATTTCATTTATTGACTTCAAGCACTGTGTGCTGGTAATTTTTCTCTCTGTCTTTTCCTCCAGAGGAATTTGACATGATCAGATCTACTCTGATGTTTCATAATCACATTTTCTTTCCCCTTCCTCTCTCCTCCTTTGCAGGGTGCTTTGAGTGTTGCTACCAGGTATAGCAGATGTGTATGTCAGAGATGGGCCAGATCCAGAAGTGTGCTGAGCCAAAACTAACTCAGCAGAGTCTCTTTAAGTCTAGCCTGCCCTGAACTGTCTTTGGATTTTATCACAGAGGCCCTTGGAATGGCATCTACAGGACTGCCCAGGTTAAAAAAAAAAAAAAAAAGCCCTTTTATGGAACCTGTAATGGACTAAACTCCTCCTTCTTGATGCACTTGCAGCTTGATGCACTGTAAGTTCATGGGATGGAGGAGGGAAAGGTGTGACTTTAAATACATCATTAAAGGGGGTAAATGCATGTTAGTATAAATGTCACTTTCAGGCAATACAAAACAACTGTAGGAAATTTCCCTTTGAGGGAAAATGGACATCATGCAGTTGGGGACACAGGATTTCAATGCATGTGGAATAAATCTGAGTAGCACTGTCCAAAGATTCCAGGCTGTACCCGAGACACTCCTAAGGCCTTGTTTATGTCCAGAGTTTTCATTTTGATATCATACTAATTTTTAATTTGCATGGCACACACTTGACACTGGTAATCAGTGATACTTGTCCCCTGCCCCTGAGAAAAGGCAGAGACTCACACAGGTGCTGTCAGATTCCCATTTTGGGGGAGAAACTGTCGCAAGCACAGAAGTGCACCAATGCCCTTGACCAGTTTGCATGGGTACAGCACAGTGTGACTGACACAGCTTGGCACAGTCCTAGGAGTTTGCAGTCACATTTGCAAGGGTTTTGAATGAAACCTACGTGAGACTCAGTGGTTTCAGCTCTGCAGTGGCACTGGTCCCAGCGTAGCCTTCAATGTGCAACTCAGCCTTGAAGGACACATGGTCCCACGCAGTGCAACACAAATATATTTTTGAAGCCATCAGCAGTCCCTTGCAATGACTGTAGGAGCAGAAACACACTGAGTTCCTCCTGTGCAGAGCCTTCCCAGCTCTATGTGCATGTGCAGAACTGGCCTGGGGCTTGTTAGCAGGAAAAACATGCAATGGCAGGAGCAAAGGGCCAACAGGTTCCAAGTGCCCAGGGGCACCCCAGGGTGCAAACGGGTGTTGTCCTCACTGCAATGCTTTGTCACTGGGCCCAAAGATCAGTCAACTGAAATGTGGTGCTGCCTTGGATGTGTTGAAAGAGCATCCTCAGGAATGTGACTGAAATGTGGTGCTGCCTTGGATGTGCTGAAAGAGCATCCTCAGGAATGCACCTCCCTCATCCTCAGCCCAGGGGCTGCAGGAGCCGTGGGCAGCCAGGCACTGCTCGGAGCAATCCTGCCACATATGCCCTTTGTTCTCTCCCCTTCCTGGAGGAAAAAACCAAAGCTAAGCAAGATTTAAGTGATGTGCTCCAAGTCAGACCGTGATTCAGTGATCAGCTGAGAAAGCAGACGTGCTGTGCTAGCCACTATTCCTGTTTCTCCTGAGTTAATGTGGATGGATTTATTCAACGCATATTTATTTTGTGGGTTTCTTTTTCATGACATTTCCTCAATTTCTTGACTTACAGTTTTCATTATTGTGAAATTTGATTACAGAACCAGGCAAAATCGCAGAGCAAGGCATGTTTCCACCATGCAATTTCACTCTGAACTAGCCCCATCTCAGCCTGAGGATTGCATGGAGAGATGATCGATTCTGAGTTTGCCAAGTGACAGAATCACCAAAAATATTATGATCTTATTTGGATCCCACCGAGAATATTTCATATCCTTGAAATTCCTGCTAATTTTTTTCCCCCTCCTGGTTACCTGATGCTCCACATAGTGTAATAGCTTGGGAATGAGGGTGCACTGCTTCTGGATCTGTGATAACGTGAGCAGCTTTGTCCTTTGCTTTCTGTTTCCTCAGTACACTCTCACACAGATATTCCCTGATCAGAGCAAGGTATGCAGGATACAGAGATTCTCACAATGTCAGAATGTAGCATGCTGGCCTGGAGCAACTCTTCAATTTTTCACATTTATGTGACACTATAAAAGTAAGTAAGAGCCATGATTTTATCTTGTGCCCTAGCAGCTAGAATTTACATAAACTTATAGAGGTCTTGAAATCACAAATGCAAAGTGAAGTATTGTGTATCATTAAAATAAATCACTGTCACAGAAGCCTAAAACTTAAGTAAAAGCTCTTTCTAGAATCAGTCTGTCTGGTCATACAGTGCAACCAGCAAAGAGTTTTGCACTCAGTATTCAGTAGATCATGTAAGTTACATCAATCTCTATTTTTATTCCACAATCTCATATTTAATATCATAGAGTTACCTCCCTTAACTATGTTTAATTTGGCTTTATGCTTGTTTATTTTCTTTGTCATGTCATTTTTGCCTCTTGTTGTTAGTTTTGTTTGGCACTTGTATAATAACACTTTGGAAACATTAACTAATTAACCTTCCTAATACTCCTGGGAGGTACTCTAGGCTACGTCAGCCTTACCCTGCCTCCCACTACATGATGAAATAAGCAGGAGTTGTCTGATTTGCATAAGGAAGAAAAGAAAAGTCTCTGGGCCAAGACTCAAATCTGGGGTTCCTAGTTTGGATTTTTCCCTTTCCTTTTTATACTGGA
>NW_008693277.1:29767-32200 GCF_000695815.1 Acanthisitta chloris | reverse complement strand
GCAAACTAAAGGGTTGTACCCCCTTTCCTGAGCTCCTTGCCACTTGGTACAGGAATTTGGGGCATCCCCAAGCCAAACACATAGTATTCCCATCCCACCCAACAGCATCATCACCATACAAAGAACAAAAGCAAATGCTTGTATGACTGATCCCTTTAGCACTGTAGGTAGTGCAAAAAGATCCAAATGAGAGCAAGACCTTTTCTGACAGATGCTATGCAAACCTCTGTGAACCATAGTCCTTATCTTCAAGAGCTCACAAACTTTTCTGGCTGAGTATTGTTAGAGAACTATCATAGAATCATTTAGGTTGGAAAAGTCCTCTAGGATCATTGAGTCCAGCCATTAACCCAGCACTGCCAATTCCACCACTAAACCATATATATTGCTCAGAGAGACAGCATTAGAAAAGAAGTCCCTCCAGAGGATGGCTGGAAGGGTAATTACACTTTATACCTGGGATATGCAATAAATAAACCAATATTATCAGAGGGAGGAGTAAGAATAGGGCTAGGTAAATCAACTCAATCACAGGGATAAAGATTACTGCAGGAAGCCAAATCTTGGGAAGCATAATGGCAGATATATGCCCCAGGAAGGAGGAGGGCTGGTTTGTGCAATGGAGAGTGGGAGAGGCAGTGGGAAGAGTGAACCCAGTGGAGCCCTGTGATGCCTCAGGTCCCCATGGCTTGCTCTGGAGGTGTGTGGCTTAGAGCAGTGGTGTGGCCACAGGTGCAGGGAGGTACAAGCCCTGCATGGAAGGTTGCATGGGGGTAACTCCTCTGTAGAAAGCCAGCCTGTGTGTAGGGTTTGCTCAGCCTTATGAGAGGGAGGAGGAAATGTACAGCCAGCTGTGCTGAGGCAACCAGGCACACCCCATGCACCTGGGCAGTCCCTTCACTTCCAACCAGCCTATTTCCACTGCAGGTTTTGTTCCTTTGGATGACTAGGGCCTCCCTCTTTCGCAAACTCTTTCAGTGAACTTGTATGTAAGCATGCCTAAACATTTCAGCAGCACCCCTTAGCTGCCAAGTCCTTGGGTTTGATGATCGTCCTACATGTCCTCTGTGCTCATGGTATTACAAACCAGTTTGTGAGAAATGAGAACATCCCAGTGCACTGCAGCACTGGGACAGGTTCCCACAGAGGACCTCTTACAGCATGGCCAAAACCAGAACATCTGAGAGGAGCTGAGCATGGATTCAACATGTTCCTTCCAGCATGGTAACTGCAGTGAACTGGGTAGCCATGCCTATCCAGCAATGAATCACAGCAATAACACTGTGCATGCTTGAGCATCTCTGCCTCATGTGCCAGCATGCGTTTCTTAAATGCTCCTGACTGTTTGGATTGCATGGAGAGCAATGCAGTGTGCTGCCTGTTCATCGCTGTGGCCTCATGTGCCAGCATGCGTTTCTTAAACGCTCCTGACTGTTTGGATTGCATGGGGAGCAATGCAGTGTGCTGCCTGTTCATTGCTGTGATACCAGGGCCAGGTCTCAGCAGGCAGCAGCTCCTCAAACCAGAGTCATTTCTGCTTGCAAAGACTGTTACCAGACCATTCTCTGTGTCTGTCTTTTGCAAAGAGGAGGAAGGTGAACTGAGGATCACAGGGGACAAAAAGGGTTTTGATAGAATATACACGTGTGTAAGTGGAGTACACAGCTGTATAATAGAAAAGCACAGTTTGAAATGTTTGTGAAATAGGCCAGGGGTGGGCTGAAATGTCAGCACTTCTCTGCTTTTTATGTGGTAGGGGAATAAGATTAAATTCCCCTTAAATGCTATAGTGGCTTCTGCCTTATTAGAATCATCTCTCATAACATTTTTAGAGTATTGTGTGGAATCCACTTAAACGAATCCCCATGAAATGAAGAGAGCTGTTAGAATAATCTGGCTCTTGTGCAGTGGGCTCTGCCTCACACAGCAAGGTTGTGCTCTGTGCTTGAGAGGGAGAGCAGGCACCAGCTTCCCAGCTATTCATATTTAAGTATCTCAAAAGGCACTGAGATACTTGCAACAATATTGTATCACGCTGCTATTTGAGCAAGGCGAGAAAGAGCTCTGAATAATTAAAATCAATTAAAAGGCTAAAGGATAGGGAATCCTCTTGTCTTCTGAGAACACTTTACAGCAGTGGGTAAATGTTTTCTTGCCTTTCCCAATAATTATCTCTCTCAAACACACCTACCCACACACAGTCTTGTGCAGCCACAGTCTCTTCTGGGTTAGATTTTGGAAGATCTCAAGGTCAGTTATGTGAGTGCTCACACCCACGACCGGAGCCCCACGTGCAGCCCAGATGGTGGTTCCCAAGAAAGGCAGCTCCAGCTGCTACAACCTGGGCTCTGCTGAAGACCAAAATCTGCTCTTGCAAGTCTGTGCATTCAAATCCTTCTGGAAATATGTAGCTGCTAGCAGAGCTGGGCTACA